>NC_057799.1:43653783-43817213 GCF_018294505.1 Triticum aestivum | reverse complement strand
GCTCCGCCAAAGCCGCCCTCCCCGCCGCACCGATACGTCGGCACCGCGGTTCGTCGAGGGGACGCACGGCGATCCTCTCGCTCCCACGGTACGCTCTCGTAGACTGTCGTCCTTTAGCCGCGCCGCCACCTCTGGCTACGTTCTTGTGGAGGCGCACAACGGTCAGCGCCGCCACCGCTGGCGACGTTCGTGTGGAGACGCACGGCGGTCAGCTTCTCCCATGGTACGCGCATTCTAAACTGAGGCTCCGTTCATGTCGGTGTAGCGCATTCTAGATGCTGTTAATCTCATTGTTTGTCGAAGTAGTTTACTGTCAATATGCTCTGCTTAAGAAGCTTCCTTGCCCTATTCTGCACTCAATCTGCTTAGCTGAGATGGCATGCCAAGGCCGATTAGTTGCTAAAATATCCTGCCATATATTTATTGTGACGTAGATTGCCATGGTCTAGTAGCCAATCTGTTAGGTGAAATAGCTCTACACCATTTTATACTCGATCTTTGTTGCTGCGATGGCCTTCGATAGTTTGATGGCTGTGTGCTCGGCCTCATTGATTGCTGAAACAGCCTGCCATAATTTAGCACTCAAATCTGTTTGCTGAATTAGCTTTACATATATTTTGTTACTTAGATCTGCTCGTCCAAATATCTTGCCATAGCTTTAGACATCGACCTAGGTATTTTTTTCTGGACTTCATAAAAAAGCATATATGTTTTTCCTGTAATATCTAGTAGAAGAACTAATTTGTATGTCTAACAGATGGACAGGACTTGGATAACTTCTGCTCGAAGATTCTCCGCTGCATATGTCGAGGGGGTTGAAAACTTCATGAACTTTATCAGAGCTGAGTACGGTGGTCCGAAATCAGATGTGCTCTGCCCGTGTAGCAGTTGTATGAATTCAGTTACAAGACCCCAGTCAACTGTGCAAAATCATCTACACTTGTATGGGATGTCGGTCACATATACTAGGTGGGTTCATCATGGTGAAACTGTGAACGTCAATGTTATTGACTACGTGGAAGCAGCAGATCACCATCTTGATCTGCCTGATGCTCAGGTGGAAGAGGAGGAGGAGGTGGTGGTGGCGGAGCCAGTGAGTTTGACCAACATTGAAACAATGCTACGAAATGCTCGTGCATTCCGTGAACTTTCACCTGCAGAAGAAAAACGGTGGGCCCGCATGTTGGAACAATGCAACGTGGCTGTCACCCCAGGAAATAAGCTGTCAGTATTCTCAGCTATGGTCACCTTTCTTCAGGTGAAGACATCTGAGCGGATGACCAACAAATCATTCGATGCGATGTTGGCTGCTTTCCGCAAATCTTTCCCAGATGCGTCTGAGCTGCCACACACCTACAGTAAAATGAAGAATTTCCTTCGTGCAGTTGGAATTGGATATGATATGATCCATGTTTGTAAGAATAATTGTGTTCTGTTCCGGAAGGATTATGCCAACTTAAGTGAATGCCCGAAATGCAAATCATCAAGATGGAAAGATGGCGATGCTGTGAAGAGGATTCCTCATAATGTTCTGAGACATTTTCCAATTACACCAAGATTGCAGAGGTTGTTTCATGATGCTGAAACAAGAGAGGATGTACTGTGGCATTCTAGGAACCAGGAGTACAGAGATCAGAATGTAATGAGCCATCCATCTCATGGTAGTGAGTGGAAAAGCTTCAATGATAAACACAAAACTTTGCTGTTGACCCGAGAAACATTAGACTTGGCTTAGCTTCAGATGGATTTAACCCATTTGGCCACCAGAGCGCCACATATAGCATGTGGCCAGTGCTTGTTATCCCTTACAACATGCCTCCAAATGTCTGCACCAAAGAATCAAACTACATGGTGGCCTTGCTCATCCCAGGTCCAAAAAGTCCTGGAAAGGATTTTGATTTGTTCATGGAGCCTCTTGTGGAGGAACTTCAACAGCTATGGAGGGTGTTCTCACTCGAGTCCGATATAGCAGCCCACCAGCTGATTTCTTTCTGCGTGCTGTTATAATTTGGTGCATCCATGATTATCCGGCTTTGGGCACTATGTCAGGGCGAACGACACATGGTTACAATGCATGTGTTCGCTGTGACAGGAATCCGCTGTCATACGCAATACTTAGCAAGATCTGTTACATTCGACACCCCCGTTTCCTTGCCAAGGACAAGACGCATCCTAGAAAATACCGAAGACATGTGTTCAATGCAAAGCATGAAAACCGTGATGCGCCAAAGAGGCTCACCGCCGATGAGTTGCAAGTGGAATTAGAGAAGGTCAGGCATATTACACCAGGAAACCATCCTGGTAATGGTAGCGGGAAAAGGAAGCGTGGCAGGGCAGAAGAGAGATTATTGTTTACCCGCAGGTCCACTTTGTGGGACTTGGAGTATTGGAAAGATTTGGATCTGCGGCATAATCTTGATGTGATGCACATCGAGAAAAATATATGTGACAGCATTATCGGCACACTTCTTAATATTGAAGGCAAGACGAAAGATACCTTAAAATCTAGGATTGATTTGACACACCTGGGTATCAGAAAGGATTTGCAGGTGCAAGATGAAGGTAAACCACGGGATATGGCACCAGCTGTGTACGTCTTGGACAAGGTAAAAAGAAAAGAATTCTGTGAGGTCCTGTCACGTGTGAGATTCCCACATGGATTTGCTTCCAACCCTGAAAGGAGAGTCAGTGCAGATGGAAACAAGGTACAAGGGTTGAAAACTCATGACTGCCACGTCCTACTTCAAAGGGTTTTACCTGTTATCCTTAGAGGATTGGGCCGCCCTGACTTATACAGAGCAGTTGCAGAGTTGGGACAATTCTTCAGGGAACTCTGCAGTAGAAATATCAGGATAGATGCTTTGGAGCGTCTTAGAGACAAGATACCAACTATCCTATGCGACCTTGAGAAGATATATCCTCCAGCCTTCTTTGATGTGATGGTGCATTTGGTGTTCATCTACCTGATGAGGCACTACTTAGAGGTCCAGTACAGTATGGCTGGATGTACCCTATTGAAAGGCGGCTAGGCACTTTCAAGGGCTATGTTAGGAACAGAGCTAGACCCGAGGGTTCCATTGCAGAGGCCTACATTGCTACAGAAGCGTTGACATTCTGCTCAAAATACATTGAAACAGCTGATCAGCTTAGCAAAGAGGTGGGTGAAGACAATCCCGGGCTCAATGTTTTCGATTATTCTGTTCGAGTTACAGGGAAGAGTCGACAAGAGGACAAACCTAAAGATTTGGACAAAATGGTTTGGTATGTGTTGAATAACTGTCCTGAGATACTACCTTATATCAAGTAAGTGCAGTACTGCAGCTTATACATCGTAATCTACTAAACTTGCAGCACATTCTTATATATTTAGATGTTTGACGCGATCACTATGTTGTGCAGCATCTACAAAAAGGAGTTACTGCCGCAAAATCCAAGAAACATTGACAAACTGGTTATGGCAGGATTTGCGAAATGGTTCAAGAACCATGTAAGCTTTTGAATTGCACTGTCAGTTTTTTTAATATATTGAGTACATAAGATGATCAGCTTGTCTATTTTCTAACCATAGGTTAAGAAGATGCGGGAGGATGGGCAGGCAGTTGATGATGCCCTTTACTCACTAGCAATGGGTCCTGATACTCGGGTAAGACATTATGAATCTTGCGTTGTTGGAGATGTGCGCTACAACACCCTTGCACGAGACGAAGGCAGGAAGACACAAAACAGTGCCATCATGAGCACGGATACGTATGACAAAGAGACAACTGAAATGTATGCTAACATAACAGACATTGTTCAGTTGCAGTATATCTCCAGTTTCGAGGATCATCGGTGTGTGGTTCTGTTGTGCTGTCGTTGGTATAACCTGTTTTCCAGGATCGCAAAACCCAGAGCTGATGATTATTTCAAATCCATCAATGTCAAGGCGGCGTACCAGACCAACGAGCCTTTTATTTTGGCAAATCAAGCAACACAGATATTTTTCTTGGAAGACACATTTGCACGTAGCGATGACTGGAGAGTATTGCAAAGGTTTGAGCAGAGGAATTCGTTTAATGAAGTTGCACAACAAGATGATGCTTACACTGCTCCTGATGTACAAGATAACACAGATGTTCCTAATATCTTTGAGAACCATCACGTCAATGACGCCGGCGAAAAGATTGCCTGTCGTGCTGTGGACATACAAGAGTTGATCAAGAAGAAGCCAACGTTCGAGGACGTTGAGGACGAAGAAGAAGATGACACCGTGGGGAATTACGATTCAGACTGATACACATGGCGAAGATGTTGACGCTGCTGCTGCGGATGATGATTACATTGCTTTTGTCGTATTTGCCTGTCAGAAGACGTTTTTTATCTACTATGTGAAATTGTGTTTGCTATGACAACTGAAACCTGATGAACATGTTGTTTAGTATTTTGCTGTGAGAACATCACTTGTTATGTATGCTGATTTGTGTTTGGTGATTGTATGACAACTAAAACATGATGACATTGTTGTTTAGTTGTACTCATATTTGGCTGTGAAACTTGAATTTGATGACATAGTTTGCTGTTCGACTGCAATTTGCTCGACGTCTTTGAATGAGAACAAAGCTGACGCGACAGGGCCTCTGCTATTTAGTTATTTATGAGCAAATGGGGATACCCCCTGATTTCCGTTAATAGAAATCATTAGATGTTCACAACACTACGCCCAGCCTGCTACACAGTTTTCATTCATTACTAGTTTCAGCAAAGTGCTCATCTCATAGCCACTGAATACATCACGAGTGCTACATACACTGCAAATAAAGAGACAATCATCCTACAGAGCACATCGATTTTGCACATTATCTTCACAAGCTCTTTCATCTCCTCATTGTTGTCAAGGCCGTTCAGCAGCTGTTGCTTGGCCATGATCAGAGGAACTGCATCTTTTAACCTTCTGCTCTGCATCTTGCTCTTCTGACGTTCCTTCAGTTACTTGTCCAACTGCCCAACCTGCTAGTATTGGGATTCCTCGGCTAACCAAATAATCAGCGTAGTTGCATTCCCCCACATCAGCAACTTCCCAGAAATACAAATCACACGAATCTTCCCTTTTTTGCACGAATCAAATTGGAAGATCATCAACCAAACTATTAAAAAAATCAGGAACTGAACGCAGCAGAACAACACTTAAACATGTTATTACCCCATGATTCGGGCATTTGTAGAAGACTCGGCCAGGGTTGAGGATTATGGTTGAGACGCGACGGATGACTCTACATGATTTGCAGCAGTGGCACCACACCAACAGGGGTTGCGACGAGCAATCGGTTGTGGTGCGCGTGCCAGCGGGGGTGTGATGAGACCCACAGGCGATGGTACGGGTGGCGACTTGGTGCATATCTGGTTCTTGCCTGCTGAAGAGTAGGTGGACGAGCAGCCAGAGGACATGGTTGCTGCGGCTAGAGCTTCTGATGCTAGGCAGAGTAAGTAGAGAAGAGGAGAAGCGAACGTTGGATATGCCAGTTTCATTACTTGCAGAGTAGCATAGCACCATATATAGTCATAGTCAAGGTTTGGATTCGAACCAGCTACAGGAGCACGTCTCTGTTTTTTTCTAAAACTCGGCAACGTCTCTTTACTGGTACACTAGCTTGTTCTGTACGCCTTCCCAAGTCTTTGATTTTCTTTCCCTTTTGTGCAAGGAAGGAAGGAGGAAAAAATTGAGAGTTCCTGGGACTCGAACCCAAGACCTCTCGGTTGAAAACCAAGGGTGCTAGTCACTTATGTGGCGAACGTTCCCTGTGAGGAGGACGGCAGACGAACGCATTTTCCTCACAGTTTTCTTCCTATATATAAAAAAGTATGCTACTTGGTGTCCGCTTAGTCAACAAAAGATTGTGCCAACCTTGACCGTTGGATTGACATTCAACGTGTGTCGCGTTTCTTCAGTCTCTTCTTCCTTGAGCCACCAAAGCCAAACCAGCGCCGGCGGGACCGCCTGCTCCCGCCTCCCACGGCTAGCTGTGCTGCCGCGCACGCGTGGCCACATCGCACCCTAAAACTCTGCGCATCTTCCCCGGATCCTGTTCGTTCCCGTCCGAGGCCTCACCATCGTCCTCCCCCTTGGTTCGCTCGCCGCGGCGCCGCCCTCCGGTGTTGCCAACATGGTCAACAACCGAGAGGAATAAGGAGATGACTCTACATGGTGAGGATGACAGTAGGGACCCAGCAGCACGCGCAGTAATTTTGTTTTTTCGGGACGGAGAAGGGTATCAACTGGGTTGTGCGGGACCCGTGGCCCCTCTAGCCCAGGCTTTTATTTCACATGTTTAGCACATGACCAGCCCAGTTTGTTTTTTCCTTTCTGAAAATGGCTAGCCAGCAATTTTGTTTTTTGCAGAATAACCAACAAAGGCCTACTTGCTTTTCTATGCCCTGCTGGGCTGGAAATCCTTCAAGACGAGGAGGGATGCATTTTGCCCAGAAAATGGGCTATAAGTAATAAGAAATGGGCTATAAGTAATAAGAAATGGGCTATAAGTAATAAGAAATGGGCTATAAGTAATAATAAATGGGCTGTAAAATGAAAAAATACAGCAAACACGCAATTAGTTCCAAAATATTGTTTTCTTTTGGATTTTGAAATTTTAAATTTCATTGTTTTTGTGCGGGTAAAATTTCATTGAATTTAAATTAAGGTATATTTAGATTTAAAATTAATTTGAATCTGGCTAGAAATTTCGGGCTGTATGCTGTTTGGGACAGATTTGGAGGCTGACTTGTGTGTCTACTTGGTTGACGTGTACTTTGGCTTTGTCAAGTTAGTCCACAAACGATTCTAGCAGCAGTGACCGTTGGATGTTAATCCAACAGCCTTGCTGCTTCTTCAATATCTGATCTTCTTGCTCCAGCCGCCCAAACCAGCTCCGGTGGGACTACCTGCTCCCGCCTCCCGCGGCCGGCTGTGCTGCCGCACAGGCCGCACAGGCCGCGCCGCCCCACCCTACTTCATTGCTGGCCAGGCCATTCCTCTACTCACCCACACCTCCTATTATTTTCCGGCGATGGCAGCCAGACCAGTAAACCCTCGTGCTCCCCACCGCGTGGGCAACCATTGCCGAGTCTTCCCCGGCTCCGTGTCGTTCCCTTCCTAGGCCTCGCTGTCGTCCACCACCATGGTGCTCTCGGCGCGGCCTGGTCAACGTGGTCAACGAACGACATCCATCGGACGTGGACTGTACGTGGAGAGGCTGACAGCTGGGTCCATGGCCGCACACAAGGAAATGCCTCCTTATTACGCGCAAAATAATGATTCCTCCACCTGACAGCTGGGATCCACCGAAAGGGCCTCTGTATTTCGTGAAAAAAACGTTCCCCCCGCTGACATGTCGGACCCACCAGCTATATCTTCGCACGCAAGGAAGTGCCTCCTTATTACGCACAAGAAAATGAATACCCCCCTGCTAGCTGGGACCCACCATAGTGGGAGGATGACTTGTGGGCCAACTAAGTTGACGGGGACGGAGGGCTTTGTCAACTTAGTGAATATGAATGATTCTAACTCCAGTGACCGTACGATGTCCATCCAACGGCTGTAGTACTTCTTCAACCTCTGGTCTTCTTGCTCCAGCCGCCCAAAGCAGCGCCGGTCGTGCCGCATGCTCCTGCCTCCCATGGCCGGCTGTGCTGCCGCGGAGGCCTCACCGCCCCATACTATTCGTACCGTTGGCCAGGCCCTGCAGCGACGACAGCCTCACACCGCAGCCGAACTAGTGAACCCTCGTACTCCTCTCCGCGCTGGCGTCCACTGCCGCGTCTTCCCCGGCTCCGCGTCGTCTCCTTCCTAGTCCTCGCCGTCGTCCACCGCCGTGGTGCTCTCAGCGCGGCGTGGTCAACGTGGTCAAGGAACGACTTCCATCGGACATGGACTGTACGTGGAGAGGCTGACAGCTGGGTCCACGGCCGCAGCAAGGAAGTGCCTCCTTATTACGCAGAAAATAATGATTCCTCCACCTGACAGCTGGGATCCACCGGATGGGCCACTGTATTTCGCGAAAAAAACGCTTCCCCCTGACTGCTGGGACCCACCAGCTACATCTTCGCACGCAAGGAAGTGCGTCCGGGCAAAAAAAACGATTCGCCCCCCTGAGTGCTCGGACCCACCAGCTACACCTTCGCATGCAAGGAAGTGCGTCCGGGCAAAAAAACGATTCGCCCCCCTGACTACTGGGACCTACCAGCTACATCTTCGCACGCAAGGAAGTGCGTCCGAAAAAAAATGATTCGCCCCCCTGACTGCTGGGACCCACCAGCTACATCTTCGCACGCAAGGAAGTGCCCCCCTGACTGCTGGGACCCACCAGCTACATTTTCGCACGCAAGGAAGTGCCTGACAGTCGGGACCCACCTGGTCAAAGCGTACGTAGCGTTGTCATTCTGGTCGCGAACGTGTACGTACATACTGGTGGATGTAGAGGCGCGCACGTGTCGTAGTAGAGGCGCGCACGTGTCGTAGTAGAGGCGCACATGTAGCATGTATACATACGTACAACGGCCAGGGTGCAAGAAAGAAAATACGGCCACGTACGTACATACGGGCGGGGTCTCGAACGTCTACTCGCGCATACGTACGGCCAGGGCTCGTGTACATGGCTGGGTCGGAACGAAGAAACAGCGTCGTCATCGTGTTCGTGGGGAGCCAACCGGCTGGTTCGGAACGGAATGCGTCGTCGTGTTCATCGGGAGGGCTTGGACGGAACAGGCGATGGAAACGAGGCCTGGCATACCGCAGAACGGAGGAAACAGCCTTGTGTTCGACCGTCCATGTTCGAAACGGGATCCTGTTCATCGGGAGGGGTCTGGCGTACCGCAAAATGGAGGAAATGGACCTCCTACGGTCGAAACGGGGGTCCTGTTGATCGGGAGGGGTGTGGCGTACCGCAAAACGGATGAAATGGACTTGTGTTGGAGCGCTACGGTCGAAACGGGGGTCATGTTGATTGGGAGGGGTGTGGCGTACCGCAAAACGGACGAAACGGACTTGTGTTGGAGCGCTACGGTCGAAACAGGGGTCCTGTTCATCGGGAGGGGTGTGGCGTACCACAAAACGGGACTCCACGGGATACTGTTCATCTCCACCGTCGACCTCCTCCAGCCTCCAAGGGCTACCGTCGACCTCCTCCAGCCTCCACGGGCTCCTGTTCATCCAGCCTCCACCGCGCGCTACTCCACCGGCTACTGTTCAACCACCCCTCCACTGTCTACTGTTCATCCAGCCCTCCACACCACGGGGTCCTGTTCATCCAGAGGCAACGCCACCGCTCAGTGTTCATCCAACCCCCCCCACCCCGCAACGCTCACTGTTCATCCAGAGAGGCAGCATCCATCAGCTTCAGTTAGCAGCAGTAGCGAAGGAATCGCGTGATCGGGTTCAGTTAACACCCATCGATCGATCGCTCAGGTTCAGTAACGCGTAGCCTACAGTGCAATCGCTCGGGTTCAGTTAGAGCCCAACGCCTCGCTCGGGTTCAGTTAGAGCCAACGCCTCGCACACACGTGCGTACGTGTACAAGAGAAACGCGCATCGCTCGGCCCCGACCTCCCACCGTAACCGGGAACTCCCCAAAATTTTCCTCGCCCTCGCTTCTACCATGGTTTTTTCCGTCATGGACGGCCCAAAGCATGTCATGCAGCTGCGTCTCCGGCCCACCCAGGACGAAAAGCCAATTTTCTGTCATGATTTTTTGTCATACAAGTAGGAGCCCACCACATCTATGATGATACCGGATTTTGTCACAATTATCGTCATAGAGTGTCATATGTACGACAGAAAAAAAATTCGTTCGGCCCAAAATGTCACGGATGTGTCTTTTTTTGTAATGCTCCATTCATTGGTACAAACAAGTTCCATGCAGTTCAACCTTTACTCTAATAATATTATGTTTTATTCTACATGAAGTGTTTGCCGACAGTCAGCACATCCACAACATTCTATCAAGACGTTGTCTATCAGCATGGATTATGACCTGCACACAGTCTTTTCCTTGGTGGAACACTTCCAAAGCTTGGACAACTTGTATATCGAGGTGATGCTTCTCACACAAATTGTAAACACATACTATGAATGGTGTAGAACTCCATTCAACAAAAAACAACACTTAGATTCGTATGTAATGGACAAAGCTGTATATAGTCATGGACCAATATTAGGACGAAACTAAAAAAAGCTTTTATCACAACAAAGGTTATAGAATAATTCCTTCACTTGCTCTCCCAGCAGAATCACTCTTTATGGAGCTTAACCATTTCAAATCTTCATGTTTATTCAGGAAATAGCCTCTAATGAAGAAAGTCCTGCGAACGACTGTTCTTGCAAGCACCATCATGACGTTCGTTTGAAGTAACTGACGCTGGAAAGCTATGTTCAATGCGAGAAAAGCATTTGATTTGCGACATTCTTTATTCTCGACGCAGCACAGCTGCAGACTATCAGGATCAAGTTTCTTCTTCAGGAAGACTTCACGGAAGAATTCTACAAACAGCAACAAGAGGTGCTTCAGTGGGACAAAAAGGCTTCTAAACATGCTTGCCTTAGGTTGTCGCAAAGTTGCAACCACGGGAACTTAGATCTAAGGCACGCATGCGTTGAGCACCTAGATTTAAAGGATCCATTCACTTGTAAGTGCTGAAAATAGTGCTGGAGTGAGATGTTGCCGCCACTTTCCTGTTTGGAATTTATGTAGGTGTGGTCAAACAATGCCCGTACCTTTTTGCTCAATCTGTAGCCTTGCCAACAGCGAACGTGGTATTCGGTCTATGGCTAAACGGTCTTGTGCTCATGCCGTACATTTCATTAGCTAAACGGGCTTGAAGTCTCTGCAGCCACGGCTATGTACGTTTGTGACTTTATGTGTTTCTGTGATAAGGGTCACAGGCACGGGCGTCAAATCCGCAAAGGCATCATGTGGTATTATATAGAGTCATGTTCGCTTGTGTCTGTTTCCCGAATGATTCCGTCGACTCGTTTAGACGGAGAGGCACGAACGAGAAGCCCATGGAGGCATACTTTAGTATTACGCAGAGTCACGTTCATGCATTTATTGCGCAAGCCGTACATTTCATTAGCTAAACGGGCTTGAAGTCTCTGCAGCCACGGCTACGTACGTTTGTGACTTTCTGTGTTTCAGTGATAAGGGTCACAGACACGGGCGTCAAATCCGCAAAGGCATTGTGTGGTATTATATAGAGTCATGTTCGCTTGTGTCTGTTTCCCGAATGATTCCGTCGACTCGTTTAGATGGAGAGGCATGGACGAGAAGCCCATGGAGGCATACTTTAGTATTAGGCAGAGTCACGTTCATGCATTTATTGCGCAAGCCGCACATTTCATTAGCTAAACGGGTTTGAAGTCTCTGCAGCCATGGCTGGCTATGTACATTTGTGACTTTCTGTGTTTCGGTGATAAGGGTCACAGGCACGGGCGCCAAATCCGCAAAGGCATCCTGGTATTATATAGTCATGTTCGCTTGTGCCTGTTTTCCGAATGATTCCGTCGACTCGTTTAGACGTAGAGCCACGGACGAGAAGCCCATGGAGGCATACTTTAGTATTAGGCAGAGTCACGTTTGTGCGTTTATTGCACAAGTCGTACATTTCATTAGCTACACGGACTTCCAAGTCCCTGCAGCCACGGCTGGCTATGTACGTTTGTGACTTTCTGTGTTTCGGTGATAAGGGTCACAGGCACGGGCGTCAAATAAGCAAAGGCATCGTGTGGTATTATATAGAGTCATGTTCTTACCCGGAGTCATGTTTGTGCATTTATTACGGAAACCTAACAGAATAGTGTTCAGATGTCAACACTTTTTGTTTACTCTGTGAGGCACGTAATGGCCAATTGGAGAGACAGAAAGAGGCACACGTTTATTTGCGCATTTCCACATAACTGGCGACTATGACATAAAGTAGCATAAACATAAAAAGACATGAAGGTAGATTGATTTCGTCAGTTGGAAGCTCCTTCGTGGCTGCACACAGCACAAACACAAACGAAGCCCACGGATAGTGCAAAGAGTACAACGGTTGTTTGACAAGATTTACAAAAAACGCGAACACAAAAAGTTCACAACAACAAATAAATCCAAAGAACTTGGCCAACCAACTCAAGACCTATTTTCAGCAAGCACATCTGAATGGATCCGTCAAATCCAGATATTCGACACTTCTGCTTTCTAATTCCGGAAAAGCATGCCTACAACTTGATGATAACCTAAGACGAGCACATTAAGAAGCCTTTTTGGACCACTTTAGAACCCATTGATGCTCTATGTAAAATGCTTCCGTGAACTCTGCAGGAGGTGAGCGAAACTTAATGCTGATGGTGTCAAGCTCCTTTGCACTCAGAACAAAGAACCTTGCAAATTCAATGTTACTCGGGAAGGTATCATAATCTTCCAGCATTACTGTCTTCAGGTAAATATCGTGATGTTTGAGAAACTGCCTGTGCTTAACACGCCATTTGTTTTTTTCACCATGACGACTGCATCCTCCCTGAAAATATACATGAAAGCAACAAATACCTGTCATGTATAAAAAGAGATAGCCCATCGAAAGAACAACTGAAACAATTAATTCTACCAACTCCGTCCCGAAGAGCTTGTCATACACTTGTCAAGATACAGCTGTAACGATTACAGTCAAATGTAACACAAGCTTTTTTGAGACGGAAGGAGTACTACAGTACGAACATTTATGAAGAAAATTACCTTGACAAACAAGTTTTGCAGATTTGGAAACAACTGCAACAAAGGAACAACCAAGTCGACTATATAAGGCATGAGGATAAATAAGGTCTTGACAGAATGCCGCAATCGTGTTAGCCCGAATGCCCCCCAACCCTTCATGAAAATTAACAGATGATGGATCAAAAAACTAATATAAGAAAGGTTGGATCACATAAAACTTGTTTGCAGCTGCAAGTATTAGGAAAACTCAGTATCGCAAGGCATGACACACCCCAAGCATCCGTGAATTTATCCAGTACAGTTGCAGAGACACCAATTTTCACCAAGCCCTCCATCTCCGTGAAGCATAAAACATAGATCATCGGATTAAATAGAAACAAAGACCCGAACAAGCACGGCTGAAAGTATCGTGGAAAGTCAGTACCTCAATAAATTTACTGACTTTCGCAAACACAAATTGACCCAGCGTCTCCAGTTTAGGTTCAGAGACGACGGTTATCACCGAGTCGTCGACCTGAATATCGTGGATCAACCGTCGTAGCAAAGGGGCATCCTCAATAATGAGTTCGCCGTGTGCACAACGAACATCAATGCTTACAAGGTTAGACGATTTTATTGTGATCTGACGACCTCCTTTATTGCAAACAAGCAGCAGAGACTCAAGTGCAGGGCAACTAGAGTGGATTATGCTTTGCAGCAAGACGTCTGATATATCAACCTCCACAAGCGAGAGTTTTTCACCAGTGGTAGCTTAAGCGTCCCTACGTAATTGTCTAGTATTTGGCTAAGAGCAAAGGCGAGGGTGTGCAGTGAGGAGGAAAACCAAAACATGGACTCTGGAGTTGAGGGCGTACATGAATTGCATACATCCAGTAGTGTGACCTCTTTCGTCAGGAATCCTGGGAAGAGGTAGTAGAACTCAAGAACCTGGATATTGTTCAGCCTCCAGGATCGGAGCCAGGCATCAACGGTGGAGGGTCTGCACTACAGATAGCACGTCGGGATAGAGAGGAGGCTAACCGAGCCAGCATGACTGGACAGGATGCATTCCGGAAGGCTGAAAACATCACCGAAACATTCTAGAGAGCGCCGAGTACCAGAATAGCATTTACGGACGCGCTCGTCGGTGAAGGCGGACAACCTAGACGTGGTCTCGATATGAACAGTTTCTCCGTCGTTAAAAGGACGTGGGACAGGGATCTCGCGGCAGTCGAGATTCAGAGGAGCGATGGGCCACAAAGGACGCCAACGACGTGCGAGGATTCGAGTACGGATGCCCTCCGTGATGGGAAGACGAGAGATGATCTCACCTAGGACGCCGTCGGCGAGATCGCTGATGCGGTCCGCACGACACACCTCTTCTTCCTCCTCGGATCGAGAGGGAGCACGGTCGCCGCTTCCATCCCCTCCGACCACCAGCACACCACCAGAAGGCGGTGTCACCGGTGGCGCCACTCTCGACCTCTTGATGCTACGAGCAGCGCTTTCCATATCCACCTCCGTTGCTGGGGTGGCGCGTTGACAATTAAGTCACTTGAAGATTGAAGGCCGTGGCTTTGCTTTGCAAATGATTCTTCTGAAATGCTCACGGAAAAAACCTCCAAGGAAGCGAAGTGATGGCAGAGGCACGGCTTGTCACGTACCAGACACACGGTCTTGCCTTCGGCATTGTAAGGCACTATTCTACATGCCACACAGGCACGGCCGTGATTCCACGTGCTTCACTAGCATGTAATGACGTGATTCTCTCATAGGAAATGCCGTGAACCTACTGCCAGGAACTATATCCATTTTTTAAACAGAAACACAAACACAACAGTGACCCGTTTTGTTTGAAATCTTTGCATCACAGAAGCATGGCGTGAAGGCCCGTGAGGCACGGTTGGACAAGCATCGCAAGCACGGTTATGTGCTCTATATTTCAATTACTTACAGACAAGCATTGATTGCAAAAAAACGGCCGTGAGAACACGCGATTCTGTAATTGCTTCAATTATACTAGTAAACAAATTGTCATTAAGTCCCGCAGAGTGACGAGCGACTGTCTGTGTTACAATTCTTTTGGTTCGGAGATTCTAACTCAAATGCACAAAGGCGACTTACTGTGTTTAGTAGCGTCACGGTCCTTTACACATGAAGGCGACTTTCTGTGTCTCAATGTTTCAGGTCACAGGCACGGTTGTCAAGACCACAAACGCATTTACCTGTTATTATCCACAGTCACGTTCGTGTCTCTTTGTGTTCCAAATGATTCTGTTGACTCTATCACCAGGAGAGGCACAGTCGGGAGGCCTAGGAAGGCATGCTTGCGTTTTACATGGAGCCACGCTTGTGCGTTTATCACGGAAACCCAACGGCTCGACGGGCGTCTCCTCGTATTCCGGTGTGCACGGCACGTGGCGCCGCCCCGTAAACCCAAGGGTCCGACGGGCGTTTCCTCCGGTGGCTCTGGCTCTTCGCCCGAGGCGAGGCTCCGGCTATTTAAGCCGGACGGGGTCTCTAAACCATAGCCACACCCTCTTCCCCCCTCTGCCCGCTGCCAGGCCATCCATTCATCTTGCTGCTCTCCATACTGACCCTCTCCACCATGGCCGGGCAGGAGGAGACTAATGCGGAACCCAGTGTCCAGACACTGAAGGAGATCCAGGCTGGCGAGGGTTCCTCATCTGTAAGTTCACACTACTTCCGCTTCATTCCTTTTTTCTTTCCTTCGGCTACTTGATTTAGTTGTGAATCGTGAATAAGCCAGACGGAATCTCGAAACCCTAGCCACATCCCCTTCCTCCTTTTGTCCGCCTCCAGGCCATCTAGTCATCTTTCTGTTATCTATCCTGACACTCTCAGCCACAGCTATGCAGAAGGAGACTACTCCAGAGCGCCGTGTCCAGTCGCAGGAGGAGATCTCGGCTGGCGAGGCTTGCTTATCTTTAAGTTCTCTCTGCTTCGGCTTCATTCGTTTTTTCTTTCTTTCGGCTACCCGATTTAGTTGTGAAACGTGGATCATTGTGGTGAGCTTCTTCCTAAGTTGATGATAGTGTGTCCTACCATCAATCTGACACCTTCTCTTTTGTCCCGGTGAAGAACCGGTGGGAGGCTACAGAAGCTCACCTCTTGAAGATCGTGGAGATATCCACGAGGTTGTACGATCTTATGGATGAGAAGATGAAGGCGAAGCTCAAACTTGAGTACGACAAGCTCAAGCTGGACACATACGTTATGATAAAAGAGATCAAGGAACTTTGCGCCCAGCGACCCTGATATATTGTATCTGAACCAATTAAGCAGTGGACTAAAAGTTTCTTATTTTGTCTTCCATTACCTCGTAGTCAGTAACTTTGATAACAAACGTGTTTTGGTTTCCTGGGTCACGTTCATTCCAAGTTTATGGGTACAGATGTGAACATTAACGTAATGGCCGATTCGAGAGGCGCTGTTTTTAAAAGCACGGGCGTGAAGTCTCTGCAGCCAAGGTTCTTTGTACCAACTAGAGTCATGTCTTGTGCACACATGAATGCGTGGACATTCCTGCCTTTCTTTGATTTAGTGTTTCGGGTCACAGGCAATGACCCATTCAAGAGACACTGTTCTTAAAAACCACGGGCGTGAACTCTATACAGCCACGGTTCTATATCAAGTAGCCTCATGACTTGTGGACTCATGATAGCGTGGATATTCGTGACTGCCTGGCGTTCAGTGTTTTAGTGTTTCGGCTCACAGGCACGTGTAGAAAGCCCAAAAAGCGTTCCGAATGATTCAGTCGACTCGTTCAGACGAAGAGGCACGGACGTGAACCCATGGAGTGATGGTGTGGTATTACATAGAGTCACGTTCGTGCGTTTACTGCAGAAACATAACATAATTGGATTGAGATGTGAACCCTCACTGTTTACTTTGTGAGGCAATGAATGACACACCCGAGAGACACTGTCCTTAAAAGCACGAGCAAGAACTCTATGCAACCACGGTTCTATACCAAAGAGCCACTGTCAAACGCATGGAAGTCAAGCAACGAGGGCCACACTTTTAGTAGTAGAAAAAGCACTTTATCAGCTAGCGTTGCTCCTTTGCTACGCACACAGTAGGGTGGCTGTGGAAGGCACGTTATTCAAGCAGAGAACGAACATCACGATGCCACGACAAGGTCAAAAGCATGGTTGTGAGTCTGCAGTGTCACGGCTAGAATCCTCGAGACGCATTTGGGTGTGGCCTGTTGAGTAGAAACTCGGTTGTGAGGTCACCAAACACACTACGTAACGCCCCGCAAAACAGGTTTGGTTGACCGTTGTGGTGGCTGTCTATGCTTTAAGCTCTTTTCATCTCTCCTGTGTCGCAGCAGAGATGCATGGTTGTATTCTTACACCATCCAACTTCATAAAGATAGGGCTGCAAAAATTTACAAACAAACCTATCGCCCTTATAATATTTTCCTAGCTGAGTAACAAAAATACCTAAACAAGCAAAATCTGTTCTGTTTAAATTTGTTTTGTTTCTACAACTGCACCAAATAAACTTACAAGCCGTTTTTTATAACCACAGTACGAGGAGCAGAAACAGTGCAGCGGCTCAAATGCAGCTCCATTGTGCATGCATTGTGTGCATGACAGGTACAGGTACATAAGACATGCACTGTCGTACATACAACACGGCACGGTTACACATACAGCGCGCATCTCTCCACTAAAAAATTAAATCTACTTTATGTCTCTTAACCTTGGTGCCACAGCATTTTATGATCCTTCGGCCCGTACAAAGCCGCAAAACCACGCATTTCCTTCATGGCTGCACGCAACACAAAAAAAGACAAGCCTACACACGGTGCAAAGACAACAACGGTTGTCTGATAAAGTTTACATAAAACCCAAGCTCAAAAGAACGCAACAACAAATAACTCCATATACCTGGACAACTAACACAAGGCCTGATTTCAGCATCCACACATGAACGGAACCGTCAAATCCAGCTATTCAACACTCCTCTTCCTTAAAAGCGGACGCGCGTGGCTGCAACTTGATGATAATCTAAGATGTGCACGTTTAGAAGCCCTTCTATGCCACTCCAGAACCCTTTGTTGCTTTTTGTAAAATACTCCCATGAACTCTGCGGGAGGGGAGGTAAACTTAATGGTCATGGTGTCCAGATACTTTGCATTAATAACAAAGAACGTCGCAAATTCAGTGTAACTCCCGGAGCGAACATAGTCTTCCAGCGATACTCTCTTCAGACAAACGCCGTGATGTTTGAGAATGGTCATTAAGTCCTGCAAAGTGACGAGTGACTGTATGTGTTACAATTCTTTTGGTTCGGAGATTTTAACTCAAATGCACAAAGGCGACTTTTTGTGTTTAGTAGCGTCACGGTCCTTTACACATGAAGGCGAATTTTTGTGTCTGAGTGTTTCAGGTCAGAGGCACGGTTGTCAAGCCCACAAACACATTGACCTGTTATTATCCAAAGTCACGTTCGTGTCTCTTTGTGTTCCAAATGATTCCGTTGATTCTATCACCAGGAGAGGCACGGTCGGGAGGCCTAGGAAGGCATGCTTGCGTTTTACACGGAGCCACGCTTGTGCATTTATCGCGGAAACCCAACGGCTCGACTAGCGTCTCCTCGTATTCCGGTGTGCACGCCACGTGACGCCGCTCTGGAAAAACAAGGGTCCGACGGGCGTCTCCTACGGTGGCTCTGGCTCTTCGCCCGAGGCTAGGCTCCGGCTATTTAAGCCGGGCGGGGTCTCGAAACGCTAGCCACACCCTCTTCCCCCCTCTGCCCGCCGCTAGGCCATCCATTCCTCTTGCTGCTCTCCATACTGACCCTCTCCGCCATGGCTGGGCAGGAGGATACTACTGCGGAACCCAGTGTCCAGACACTGCACGAGATCTAGGCTGGCGAGGGTTCCTCATTTGTAAGTTCACTCTGCTTCCGCTTCATTCCTTTTTTCTTTCCATCGGCTACTTGATTTTGTTGTGAAACGTGAATAAGCCAGACGGAATCTCGAAACCCTAGCCACATCCCCTTCCTCCTTTTATCTGCCTCCAGGCCATCCAGTCATCTTGTTGTTCTATATCCTGACACTCTCAGCCACGGCTGTGCATAAGGAGACTACTCCAGAGCGCCGTGTCCAGTCGCAAGAGGAGATCTCGGCTGGCGAGGCTTGCTCATCTGTAAGTTCCCTCTGCTTTGGCTTCATTCATTTTTTCTTTCTTTCAGCTACTTGATTTAATTGTGAAACATGGATCATTGTGGTGATCTTCATCCTAATGTTGATGAGGGTGCGTCCTGCCATCAATATGACACCTTCTGCTTTGTCCAGGTGAAGAACATGCTCGAGGATCTCGTGGAGATAGCCACGAAGTTGGACGAGGAGAACAAAGCCACCATTGCACGTCTTATGGATGAGAAGGCGCAGCTCGAACTTCAGCGCGATAAGCTGAAGCTGGAATCATACGTTATGAAAAAATAGATCGAGGAACTTCGCGCCGAGCAAACAAAAAAGAAGTATCGCCGGACTAAGTAGACAGCAGCGACCCTGATCCTCGTACATGAAGGTATTAAGCAGTGCACTAAAAGTTTCTTATTTTTTCTTGCGTTACCTTGTGTCACCAGTAACTTTGATAAAAAATGTGTTTTGCTTTTCTGGGTCACGTTCATTCCATGTTTATGGCTACAGATGTGAACATTAACGTAATGGCCAGTTCGAGAGACGCTGTTTTTTAAAGCACGGACGTGAAGTCTCTGCAGCCAAGGCTCTTTGAACCAACTAGACTCATCTCTTGTGCACTGATGAAGGCGTTGACGTTCCTTCTTTCTTTGTTTCAGTTGAAAACGATTCTGACACTGCTTCTCTTACGCACAACCATGGGTGTTTACTCTGTGAGGCACGGAATGGCCTATATTTGAGAGACGCGGTTTATAAAAACTTATTTTCCTTGTATTTAAAAAGCACGAACGTGAAATCCATACGGACACGGTTCCGTACTGAGTTGCGTCACGCTTCTTTCTTGATTCTACGTATATTATTCGATAAAGGCATGGTGTCGACGTTCGCGCCTGTCTGTGTGAAGTCTCTACAGCCACGGTGCGTGAAGTCTCCACAACCACGGTTCTGTACCAAGTAGCATCATGACCTGTGCACTCAAAGCCATGGTGCGGTATTATATAGAGTCACGCTTGCCTGTATTTGTGTTCCTAGTGATTCCATCAACTCGATCAAACTGAGAAGCACGGGCGTTAAGCCCACAGAGGCATAGCTTTGCATTACGCACAGTCACATTCGTGCTTTAATTGGGGTAACCCAGCGGAATGGGTTCAGATGTGAACACTCACTGTTTACTCTGTAAGACATGAAATGGCCAATTCGCAAGACACTGTTTTTAAAAGCTTATTCCCTTGTTATTAAAAGCACGGACACGAACTCTCTACGGACACAATTGCGTACTGAGTTGGGTCACGCTTTTTTCTTGATGTTACGTGTATTATTCGATAGAAGCGTGGAGGTTCATCGTTGTATGTGTCATAATGTTAAGGTTCATAGGCACGGGCGTACAGTCCTCAAAGGCATGGTATTGTATTATATAGAGTCACGCTCGCCTGTCTTTGTGTTCCGAATGATTCCGTCCACTCGACCATGCAACCGTGAGAGTCACGGTTGAACACTCACCAGCGGCATTGTCGGGTATCGGGTTCCGGCAGAACCCTTAAGGTTCGAACTCTAGGGTGCACGCGAAGATCTACACCCTATCAAAATACGCACATAACCTCGCCGGGATTCTAAGCTAACACGATGAACAACACAGGAGACATGAGGTTTATACTAGTTCGGGCCACCGTTGTGGTGTAATACCCTACTCCAGTGTGTGGTGTGGTGGATTGCCTCTTGGGCTGATGATGAACAGTACAAGGGAAGAACAGCCTCGCGAGAGGTGTTCTTGTGCTTGGTGGATGTGAGGATGATCTGAATCGGTTGGCTCTCGATGAGATTCCCCCCTTCTACTGTGGTGGCTAGCTCTATTTATGGAGGCCCTGGTCCTCTTCCCAAATATTGAGCGGGAAGGGAGCCAACAACGGCAATTTTGAAAGGGGACAACTAGTACAAGCTATCCTGACTAAAGGTGGTCTTCGACTGCCAAAGGTGCTGATGATGACGCCATCTTGGGCTCCATGGTGACCTCCGTCCTGCCGCTCTGCTGGTCTTGGTCTCGTTGCGCCGATATGGAAACCTTTGCCTGATGCCTCGGTACTCCGCGCGTGTGCTTGCCCCCTTTGCACCAAAGAGGAAACGAGTGCACTGTGCGGGCTGGCACCCGCCTGCTCTTGATCGTCATGGCTTGCATCATGAGCACCTCGCCAGGTACCCGTCGCCTTGATCTCTCCGCCTCCTCGCGAGCCTGCCTGGTGAGGCCGCCCCTGAGTAGGCGTTGCGTCGTCCGCCCCACGAGGCTTAGCCCCTCGCGAGGGTCTTGAACTTGGGTTGATGAAGACGGGCCGTACTGGGCCACTGGTGAGCCACGCTGCAGGCCGCAGGCAGGCAAGTCTGGGGACCCCCGTTCCCAGAACGCCGACAGTAGCCCCTGAGCCCAAGGCGCCCTCGGACTTGGCTTAGCAGCGAAGCCAAAGGGCAAGTGCGGAGCGCCGCGGGCCCCAACAACCTGCGGCCTTGGTCGACGAATGGCGACTTGACTGGACGTGGGCGTCTCCGGTTCCCCACGCTGCCTCGGCAACTGCCCGATTTGACGAGTCCCTACTGCATGCAAAAAGAGTCATCATTACATGTGATCGTGGAGGCCGACGGTTGGCCTCCTTTGGGCTATAAATGGGGAGGGGCGAAAGCACCTGTTGCTCATCTCCCCTCGCCCCGACTGCTTCTTCTTCCTCCTCGCTCCGGTTGCTCGCAGCGTCCCATGGCGCCCGTGAAGAGGTTCTCAGCCGCGGAGAAAGGGAAGGCTCACTAGGAAGGGCCTGGCTCTCCTCCGCCCAAGTGCGGCCGCGGCCGCCCCCGCAAGCGTCCCGCGTCTCCCGCCGCGGCTTCTCGTGGTCACAGTGGTGGCCGCCCATATCGAGGTAGCCCAGTTGGTGGAGGAAGGCGTGCCATGGCTGCGCGGCCCCCACGGCCACGCTTCCATTTGGCAGACGTGCTGCCGGAGTTTGTTGTGTGGTTGGACAACCTGACCGGCAACTGGCTCCAGCTCCCTTGCTTCTTCGCCGGCGAACTGCCGGCTGCTGGCCCGGGGGGCTCTGGCTGCAGGCGGACGGCTGCTGCAGCAGGGCCTCCTGGGTCGCGTTGGAGATTTTTGTCGCCGGGAACATGGCCCTGGCCCGAGGCGGTGCACCCTCCGCTTCAAGTACGACGGCGAGGCGACCCTCTACGTGAGGGTGTTCGGAGAAGATGGTCGTCGTGCTGGGTGCTGCCCTGAAGACGATGACGGCGACGTGGTGCTCGGCCTTGGCGACGGCCGCGAGGAGGGTGAGAGCGAACCCGCTCCGAGCGACGACCGCAACTCGTCGAGCTTCAGCGGCTCCTCCTCCGGCGACAGCTCCTCCAGCGGTGGACGCGACCCGCCGCTGCGCCTGCTTCGAGGGTGGTAGTGGGTCGTCCCGTCACCGCGCCCTGGTGAAGCGCGAGGCGGAGTCCGACTGTGCTCGGGAGGATGACGCAAATCCCTTCCCGCGATCTGCGCGCTGCTTTTATTTTGTTTTTCTCCTTTTCCTGCATCAAGGAGAGAAATATGGAGCCCCGCGGGGGCGTGCTGCAAACTATGATCCCTTAATTATCGTGCTACATTTATTGTTTCTGTGCTGTGTGATGGTGTCATGGTTATGTGCTTGCGCGTAGGAACAACTTAGCTCGGGACGTTGCAGTAGTTTCCGCCTCGCGAGGTGCCTGCTTGAGGCCTCGCCGGGCGCCTTAAGAGCTGCAAAAAGTTAGTTGGCAGAATCGTTTTCGAACCTTGGCCGCGAGGGCTATCGGCTATGGCCCGGTGCTTTGCGTCGCGATGCCCGAGGGGCATGGACCGGGAGGGGTGCTCCCGTTATGAACTCGAACGAGAGGGCCTCGCAAAAACTAGGAGAGAAAGGGCTCACGAGGGCGCCCGGGCAGCCCCCTCGCGAGGTTTGCGAGAGAGAGAGCGAGTCAGACAAAAACCGAGAACAGAGAACAGGGGCAGAAGACGACAAACAATGCTAGAAGCAACTCCAATAAAGGTCCGAACAAGGGAGAACAAGCCAACTGCGGAAAGCAAATGAAAAGCCGTGTCTGGCACCTTGTCTAGTCTTCGACGTCTTCTCACCAGCGCGGAGCTAAGTGCTGCCACTGCGCATGGGCGGGAGCCCGCGAGGCCCGAGGGCGGCACTCTGGAGACTCCGGGGTGTGTACAGCCCCAACTCATTATTACGTGAGAGTGTCACGGGCGGCGAGCTTCACAGGCACTGGACCTTCTTCACAGTCACCGGGCCTTTCTTTGGGCGGCGAGCTTCACAGGCACCGGGCCTTCTTCACAGCCTCTGGGCCCTTTTTTTGGGCGGCGAGCTTCACAGGAACCGGGCCTTCTTTACAGGCACTGGGCCTTTCTTTAGGGGTAGAACTTCCGGAGGTGCAGAATGTTCTAGACGTTTGGGACGGGCACCCCCTCCTGAGTCTCCAGGCGCGCGGCGCTAGGCCTGGAAACATGAACAACTTTGAACGGGCCCTCCCACATGGGCGAGAGCTTATGCAGCCCTTCCCTGGAGAGCACCCGCCTGAGCACGGGGTCACCTTCCTCGAGAGTCCTGGGGCGGATGTTGCGGCTGTGGTATCGCCGCAGGGCCTGCCGGTATCTTGCTGCTCGTAGTGCGGCTTCTCAACGGGGCTCCTCCCCCAGCATGAGGTTCGTCCCCCGCATGGCGTCCATTGCGCTTCATCATACGCTAGGACCCGCGTGGAGCGACGCCTGACCTCGTGAGGGAGGACCGCCTCTGCTCCGTAGATGAGGAAGAACGGGGTCTCGCCAGTTGACTTGGTGGCGGTAGTGCGGATGGACCACAGCATGGACTGGAGCTCGTCGTGCCAGCCCCTGCCGCAGGCCTCCAGCTTCTTCTTGAAGGTCCTGGTTTTGAGGCCCTTCAGGACGTCTGCGTTGGCGCATTCTGCTTGGCCGTTACTCCGGGGGGTGCCACCGAAGCGTAGCATATCTGCGTTCCAAGGCTAGCACAATATGTTTTGAAGAGATTGCTGGTGAACTGCGAACCGTTGTCGGTGATGATGCGATTAGGGACCCCGAACTGGCTCACGAGGCCCTCGATGAACTTGTCTGCGGAACCAGCTGGGATGGTGCGGACGGCTTCCACCTCTGCCCACTTGGTAAACTTGTCAATGGCGACGTAAAGGTAGCGTAGCCCAAAGGCGCTCGAGGGAACGGGCCCAAGATATCCAGCCCCCAGACCGCGAACGGCCACAAGAGCGGGATGGTCTGCAGGCCCTGAGTTGGGTGATGGATCTGCTTGGCATAGAATTGGCAGGATTCACACGACTTCACCAGTTCGATTGCGTCGTTGAGTGCCGTAGGCCAGTAGAACCCGCTGCGAAACGCCTTGCCGACGAGGGTCCGTCACGATGAGTCGTGTTCACAATCTCCATCGTGTATGTCGGCCAACAATTCCTTCCCCTGTTCCCTGGAGATGCAACGCAGGGAAATGTCATTTGGCCGCCTCCGGTAGAGCTCTCCGTCTTGGATGCAGTAGGCCATGGCCTGCCGGCCACGCGTTCCGCTCCCTCCTCTTTCTCTGGCAGCATCCCTTGCATTAGGTAATCCTTGAATTCTGTGATCCAGCATCCCTCCTGAGGCTCCAGCGCCAAGAGTAGGCGTGCTCCCGAGGTCGGGCCACAGGTCGGGGCTCCTGTGGCGGGTGGCTGAGGGAGTTCCTCCCGAGGCTGTGCTGTGCTTGAAAGTGACGGTGTCGCCGATGGCTTGAAGAGCCGCTCCTCAAAAACGCCTGGCTCCTGAGGCAGCCGCCTGGATGCCCTCCTGGCAATGTCATCAGCCTCTTGGCTGGTGCCACGGGACACATGCTGCAACTCCAGCCCCCAAAACTGTTTTTCCATCCTGCGCATCTCCGCAAGATATGCTTCCATGTGCTCGTCCTTCGGCTCGTACACCTTGTTGGAGAAGTTGACGAGGAGCTGTGAATCGCCCTTGATGGTGAGGCGCTTTACCCCCAGCGCTGCTGCAGCTTTCAAGCCTGCTATGAGGCCCTCGTATTCTGCTATGTTGTTGGAGACCTTCTCGCCATGCTGGAAACAGAGTTGCATGGCGTAATAGAGCTTGTCCAGAGTGGGGGATACAAGCACTGCGCCAGCCCCCGCGCCATGTCGCGAGAATGCTCCGTCGGAGTACATGACCCAGCCATCTGGTGCCTCACTTCCTCGGGAAAGCGACCGATCCTCGCCTGCTTCGAGCCCTGGTGCCTATGTCCATTCCGCCACAAAATCTGCGAGTGCGGTTCCCTTGACGACCCTGGTTGTGCTGAATTCCCACTGAAACGCTTGCAGCTCAATGTTCCATTCGACGAGCCTTCCAGCGGAGTTGGGGCTCCTGAGTACCCTTTCCAATGGATAGGCCGAGATGACCTTGATGGGGTGACCTTGAAAATAGTGCCGTAGCTTACGCGAAGCTACCAACAGCGCGAGCAAAAGCTTCTGAGGCATAGGGTATCGTGCCCTTGCATCCCGCAACACCGTGCTGACGAAGTACACCGGGTGCTCGACGAGAGTGGGTGTGCTGATGAGGCCTGTGCCCTCCGGAGGATTTGACGCCTCCTGAGATGACTGAGCCCCCAGCGCCTGGCTGCCTGGCGCGGCCTCTTCAGCCCTAAGGACGTCTTCGTGCTGAGGCTAGTCTCCATCTGCAGAGGCCGTGGCCTTCGCGAGGCCTTCTTGGTCTTGTGCCGCCACGGCTGGCGCCGTGGCTGGGCGTGATGCAGCCTTGACCTGGCGCTCTTCCCGAACCGCCACTAGAGCTGCACTGGCGGAGTAGGGTGTGGCGGCGAGGTAGAGCACCAGGGGCTCGAGAGGGCGTGGTGCCACCATCACAGGAGGGCTGGTGAGATACTTCTTGAGGTCTTGAAATGCTTGGTCGGCCTCCTGTGTTCACTCAAACGGACCCTTCTTCTTCATCAGCTTGAAGAAGGGCAGGGCGCGCTCCCCCAGCTTGCAGATGAAGCTTCCAATAGCAGTGACGCGTCCGGCGAGCTTCTGCATTTCTCAGAGGGTTTGCGGTGGACTCATGTCTTCGATTGCCTTGACCTTCTCCGGGTTGGCCTCGATCCCTCTGTGGGACAGGAGGAAGCCCAGGAGCTTGCCGGAAGGAACTCCAAACACGCACTTCTCCGGGTTGAGTCGCAGGTCCACCTTGCGAAGGCTCGCGAAGGTCTCCTCCAAATCCTGGATCAAGGTCTTTGCCTCCCGAGACTTCACCACAATGTCGTCGACGTAAGCCTCGGCGTTTTTCCCAAGCTGCCGGCCTAAGGCAATGTGCATAAGCCGCTGGAAGGTTGCGCCCGCGTTGCGCAAGCCGAACGGCATGCAGGTGTAGCAGTACACTCCGCATGGGGTCAGGAAGGCCGTCTTCTCCATGTCTTCCACTGCCATCTTGATTTGGTGATAACCCGAAAATGCATCCAAGAAGCACAACAGGTCACACTCGGTGGTGGAGTCGACAATTTGGTCGATGCGGGGGAGCGGGAATGGATCTTGAGGGCAGGCCTTGTTGAGGTTGGTGAAGTCGACGCACATGCGCTCCTTCCCCCCTTTTTGGGCACAACAACGGGGTTTGCCAGCCATTCAGGGTAGCGAACCTCGCGAATAACACCTGCTACCGCCAGCTCGCGGGTTTCTTGGACGATGAAGGCCTGCTTCTCGGTGGACTGGCGCCTTGCTTTCTGTTTCACGGGGCATACATTGGGGCTTACATTCACGTGATGCTCAATGACCTGCCTTGGGACCCCTGCTAGCTGCTTGGGTTCCCACGCGAACACATCCTTGTTCGTGAGCAAGAACTTCACCAGCGCCTCGTCTTGGTCGTGGCCGAGGTTGGCGCCTATGGTGAAGGTGGCGCTTGAGGACCCATCCTCCTCAACTGGCACCTGCTTGGTCTCCGCCTTGTCCTGGGTGAACATCTGCTTCTTCTTGGTCAGTGCAGCCTTCTTGGCCTTGGAGGTGTCCGTGCCGGCTGGCTGCGCGACTGCGGCTGTCTTGAGGGCAAGCTTGAGCGCTAGCAGAGCATCCTTGGTATCTCCAGCTACGGTGAGGACGCCATTGCTCCCGGGCATCTTCATGAGGTTGTATGTCGGATGAGTCGCTGCCATGAACTAAGCCAAGGCGGGGTATCCGAGGATGGCGTTGTATGGGAGGCCAATGTGGGCGATGTCGAAGTTGAACAGCTCCGTGCGGAAGTTGTCGTGGGTGCCGAAGGTCACAGGAAGGCGGATCTGCCCTAGGGAACTGGATGAGCTGCCTCCGACGCCCAAAAAGGGCTTGCTGGGTCGGAGCCGTTCCAGCGGTACATGGAGGAGGCTGAAGGCCTCCACCAAGAGCACGTTGAGGCCGGCGCCGCCATTGATGAGGGTCTTGGTGACGGCCACCTGGCAGATGGTGGGCGTGCAAAGCATTGGGAGCGCGCCCGAGCATGCGGTGCTGACGGGGTGGTCGTCTGAGTTGAAGGTCAGGTCGGCCTCGGGTGCCGCCCAACCCGGAGGAGCTCATTGCCGCGTGAGGGTGGCGGCGATCTGGTGGAAGAACGGCTTGGTGTGGCGGTCTGAGGGTGGCGCCTGCGAGCTGCCCAAGAGAGCTGCAACAACCGGGGGCGCCGGCCCCGCGTAGTGGGTGAGGAAGAGATTGCGCACCTCCTCCCGGAGGCCACAGAAGGTGCCGGCTATTTGAGCAACCATATGCGCGGGACGCCGGTGAGGGCCATGGGAAACCAGTTGTCCATGACCTTGTCGTCGCCTCCGGCCTTGAGGACGGCCTCCTCGTATGCCAGTAGGAAAGCCAGCGGATCCACCGCGCCGCTGTAGCGTGGCGGCATTTCTGGCTTAAACTTGTGCGGCCACTGCACCTGCCGCAAGGCGGGGGCCAGGGCTCGGAGCCCCCTAGCCCCAGCGTCGGCACCGCTCGCCGGAGCCGGAGGCGCGTTGTCCGCCATGAGGGCGAAGCGCGGTGTTGGTGGAGAGCGGGCCGACGGAAGGGAGAGCTCTGGCGCACCCCTACGTGGCGCGCCAAATGTCGGATATCGTTTTCCGGCAAAACCCTTAAGGTTCGAACTCTGCGCGCGAATATCTACTCCCTACCGAAATACGCCCATAACCTCGCTGCGATTCTAAGCTAACACGATGAACAACACAAGAGACACGAGGTTTATACTGGTTCGGGCCACCGTTGTGGTGTAATACCCTACTCCAGTGTGTGGTGTGGTGGATTGCCTCTTGGGCTGATGATGAACAGTACAAGGGAAGAACAGCCTCGCGAGAGGTGTTCTTGTGCTTGGTGGATGTGAGGATGATCTGAATCGGTTGGCTCTCGATGAGATTCTCCCCTTCTACTGTGGTGGCTAGCTCTATTTATAGAGGCCCTGGTCCTCTTCCCAAATATTGAGCGGGAAGGGAGCCAACAACGACCATTTTGAAAGGGGATAGCTAGTACAAGCTATCCTGACTAAAGGTGGTCTTCAACTGCCAAAGGTGCTGATGATGACCCCGTCTTGGGCTCCATGGTGACCTCCGTCCTACCGCTCTGCTGGTCTTGGTCTCGTTGCACCGATATGGAAACCTTTGCCTGATGCCTCTGTACTCCGCGCCTGCTCTTGCCCCCTTTGCACCAAAGAGGAAACGAGGACACTGCACGGGTTGGCACCCGCCTGGCACCCGCCTGGTCTTGATCGTCATGGCTTGCGTCAGGAGCACCTCGCGAGGTACCCCTCGCCTTGATCTCTCCGCCTCCTCGCTAGACTGCCTGGTGAGGCCGCCCCTGAGGAGGCCTTGCGTCGTCCGCCCCGCGAGGCTTGGCCCCTCGCGAGGGTCTTGAACTTGGGTTGATGAAGACGGGCCGTACTGGGCCACTGGTGAGCCACGCTGCAGGCCGCAGGCAGGCAAGTCTGGGGACCCCCGTTCCCAGAACGCCGACAGACATGGCCATGGTTGCCTGTACCCTTCGGTTATTTGTATCTCTCTGTCACGCAGCACAGAAGCATCCTTGTATGCTTACAACATCCACGTTCAGAAACCGACGCGGCTGCGGAAAATAACAACGAAACCTGTGCCTCTGATATTTTTCTCCGCCGAGTAAAAAATACATAAAGAAGGAAAAGGCGTTCTTATTTAAATTTGTTTTGTTTCTATAACTGCAGCAAATTAACTTACAAGCCATTCTTATAATCACAGCACGAGAAAATAAACGATCGAAGCTGCCCGCCCGCCCCACCGATCGCTTGCTATTTCATCGCTCCACGTGCGGCCTTGTTTTTGAATGTTCAGGGATCCCTTCTTCCTTCTCCACCCTTGTGCAACCCCACCCTTGTGCGTAGCTATTCAACCTATTTACCTGTAAAATTAATATACATACATAAAAACAAAGCGAAAAACTGCGGTCATCACTGTTTTTTGCTTACGTCTTGTTTAAGCTGCATTATTACCTTTTAATTTTTCTATTCGTACTGTTCTCCGGTACCAAAAAGTCTCCACTCACACCTTTCCTTTCTGGAAATGGACTGTGCAGATTCCGTGCCTTGTCCTGGGCTTCCCTGCACGCATTCTGTGTGCCTGGCTTGTGTGCTGTTCGATTCTGGCGTAGATGCAAGACTTTGGTAAATGCTCCCTGTTGTTAGTGGGGTCATTGGAGTTGCTGGCGTCTGATGTCTTCATCCTGGGCTTGGAGTGCATTGCCCTGAGCCGTTTGATGTCCTCGATGGTGTTGTCGGCCATTTCATTGACCTTGCCCTCTTCTCCGGCTACGATTTCCTCTTCTCCTCTTAAATCCTCATCCTCTCCTGGACTTCTGGGTTATCCGGGCAGTTTGTTTTCCTGTGACCCTTTTCTCCACAACGGCCGCACTTGGATGCGGCTTTGTTGCCTTTTCCTTTCTTCTCAGAACCAGCTTTGATTCGATCTCCTTTTTTCGTGCCCTTTGAGCCACTCATGGGAGGGTTCTTGAGAGTTTCTGCAGGAATGCCTGTGTCTGGTTCCTCAGCAAGTGCCGCCATGACTTTTATTTTCATATCTACCGTACACTCACGCAGCACACTGAATGCCTTCTCTTTTCTGCAAGCATTTGAACAGATATCCGACAACTCAGCGTAAGCGAGGCCGAATCTCATAGTTGCATGGTCTTGTGCGGTCATGCTATCACCTTGACTTGTAGACAGAACTTTCAGACTCTCTGATAGATTCCTGGTCCATCTTGGGATGATGAAGGATTTTGGAAGTTGGTTGATCATTCCTGTTTGGTCCATCACCTTAAGCACATGGCAGCACTGAATGCCATACCTACTCATTTTCTTGCAGCTGTAACTATATATTTCTTTTTGCTTAACCACATCTACCCTGAACTCAGACCTGTCAAATTCCTCGCCCGGATATGGTTTCCACACTTTTTCTCCAGGCTCAGTAATCTTTTTTTCAAAAATACTGCCTCCCCATTACCAGGTCAGAGCACTTGAAGTAAGTCTGGTTCCGTAGCTCCAGCTGGAACTTACTGAAAATTTCATTCGTGTATACTTCACTTGCTTCTCTTTCAATCGGAAAACCCGTCTCTAGTGGTGGCGCCTTCTCTTCTGTTCGGTGTCTTTTCTTGTCAAGCATAGCGAGGCAATTGTGCTGAATCATGTGATACGCATGAACAAACCTTTTTATAGTGTCCCTGTGGTCGATGTAATTCTTCCACATCGAAATCGTGCTCTCACTGTGAGTGGTTGTTGACGAGAAAGGATAGAAGCAGTCCGTGAAGTAGGTCGGCACCCAGAAATTTCGGAGTTCCCATAGCGTGTTTAGGTGTTTGTTGCCTTCCGCCTTGTGCACAAAAATTGCTGCTTTCTAGGCACGCTCAAACTCCTCTTGATCTAGTGAGTTTTTGACGATTCGAAATAAATCATCAGACATCCCTGGGTGCTGTGCAAACACTACTGCGTTATTTTCCTTCATGTTCTTCCTAATATGCCACCTGCAGAACCTGTGCCTTGTTCTCGGAAGAGCTTCCTTTATTGCAGTCTTCATCGCCTGGTCCTGGTCTGTTATTATGTATTTCAGCTCTTTACCTCCCATTGCCTCGACAAACGTGCTTAGGAGCCACTTGAATGACCCTATTTTCTCATCCTTCAAAAGGCCTAGTCCAAACAGGACGGTCGACCCATGGTCGTCGACACCTATAATTGGTGCAAATGGCAAGCGATATATATTCGTAGAGAATGTCGTGTCAAAAGACACGAAATCTCCATATAGCTCATAATTCATCTTGCACAAGGAGTCTGTCCAGAACAGGCTCCGCACTACATTGTTCTCTGTCTTCTGCAGCACTTCTGCAGCACTTGTATAAAGAATTTCTCCAGAGGTGTCATCTTCTTATAGCATCTCATGAACTTCAGCATTCAATCAGATGGGTGAAGTTGGTGGTTGTGCTCTAGGCGCACGTTCTTCAGATACCATTTCCTCCTATCTGCATCCCTCTTAGCTATTATTTGGACTGGGCAGCTTGTCCGGATCAAGCAATTGCTCCTTCTCTCCTTAACATATCTCTCAGTTGTTTTATTCTGCCCTTCCTTGGTGCACTCAAACACCTGCTTGTCAAGCTGCTGATCATATGTCGATCATCTGCTCGTTGATCGCTTGGCAGCAAAGCCAACCTTTCTCGCATATCTGCAGAAAAAGATAAAGCACTCATCCAATGATCCGAATACCATACCACCCTCTGGTTCGAGCGCTTCGGTGACCTCCTGAATCGTTGGGTATATGCATTCTTTGAACATGTCGTCCATTTCTTTCTCTAAAATGGTCGGCGGCACCATGATGATTCTGTTTACCGTGTCTTCATTTTTCTGATCGCATTCACTTCTGACGACATCAGTTTCATCGCCAGCCATAGGTCCACTCATAGCGGAGCTGCTACTGCTCTGTTGTTTGTCACATGCAGCAGCGTCGTTTCTGCATGGCACGGTCAAATCCATAAATGAGTCTGCCTCTCCACAGTCGCATTGTGCAATGCTACTCCCTGTTTCTCCGGCACTCGTGCAACCAAGGGATTGTGTTGCTTCTACCATGCAATCCGTGCTGGCGCTGTACGCTACTTGCTGCTGTGAACGTTGTGTTCCCTTAGAAATGGATGGAGAACTATGATATTTCTTTGCCTCATCTGTTATCCCCTCCGCCAAATCCTGAACACATGGCATGAAACAGAATTAGATATCCATAGTAGCATATGCATTTTTTTTAATTTCTAAACAAAAGATTTATATGACTCATCAGGGCTCATCTGGTATACCAAAACCATACCCATGCCTCTTCACCAAGTATAAGCGGTACACCAGAGGCACTGTTCACATTACACCCAGCAGCACGAACGTGACCATGCTACACACACATGTGGACAAAGAGGCACAGATGTGCTTCTGTTTACACCATACAACCGGAGAGGCACAACGACATCCTATACAATAGAACAACTGCACATACAGCCGTACCAGACGGACAGTCGTCCTCCTGTTTTGCACTTTACCCTGTTCTTCCATAAAACTGTTTGTGTGTTGAATTAAAAAAGCATAGTTTCGACGTCACCTTTGTTTTCCCATGCCTCTCTTGTCCAGCAAATCTTGGCGACAACCTCAGTGCATTGGTAATTTCGCTGACGATTCTGAATGCCATCGGAGATCCTTTGGAAGGACCCCTCATGTTGAACGCCACAGGTGATCCTTTCAAAGGACCTTGCCTTATGTTTTCATCGATCCGTGGACTACCGCGATACTTGCTTCCTTGCTCGTACACCTGCGTGTGCAAGATACTAAAATTTAAATATACCAGAAGAAAACAAAGAAAAAATTGCTCACAAAAAATATACATTTGCTTTAAATGTTGTTGCACGTTCGTATTTGCTGTCACCTGTATTGCTTTCTGGTGCTGCTGAATGGCAAAGTTTACTCCTCCAATGTTTGATTTTGTCGTTGGTATCTTCTTGCTTGTGCAAACCGTACTGAATCCTTGAACACCAATGCTTTTGTTGCCAATGATCCTTCTGCTTGCATCAAAGGAAATTTTGTTACCCTGTACCTCTTCATTATGACCGCCTTCAAACGCTGGGCCGTCACAATGCCAGCTCTCCGCCTTTGTGGACAACTGTGTCTTGAAACAGAAAAAATAATTAGAGGCACGTGTGAGTATTACGAATAATTAGCACGTAAAACTTCCACGTACGTTCAAAACCAGCATTTGAAGTTTTCGTCGTTACCTGCACAATCTGCTTAGTGGAGTCTTTGCTGCTTAGAATGCTCCTCTTCGCAGGCATCTGCTGCACACCATGCTCCTGGTTGGGATGTTTTCCAAGAACTTATATCTCACTCTTGACTCCAATTACTCCAGCCCGCATGGCATGTGCGTGTTTGACAACATCTGCATCCTTGATCTTCTTCTCGTTTTGTAGTGATTTTTTTTCTTCCACCTCTCGATACTCAACTGCAGAGTAGATGCACAGGATAAACAGATATTACAGCATTCATCCAGGATATATTAATCATTTTTGTTGTTCTTAATGATCTACACTACAAAAAAAGACACATCCGTGACATTTTCGGCCGAACAAAAAAAAATTCTGTCATACTTATGACACTTCTATGACGATAATTGTGACAAAACCAGGTATCATCATAGATGTGGTGGGGTCCTACTTCTATGAAAAAATATCATGACAGAAAATGGGGTTTTTGTCCTGGGCGGGCCGGAGACGCAGCTGCATGACATTCTTTGGGCCGTCCATCACAGAAAAAACCATGGTAGAAGCGAGGGCGAGGAAAATATCGGGGTGTTCCCGGTTACCGTGGGTGGTCGACGCCGAGCGATGCGCGTTTCTCTTGTACACGCATGCGCGTGGGTGCGAGGCATTGGGCTCTAACTGAACCCGAGCGAGGCGTTGGGCTCTAACTGAACCTGAGCGATTGCACTGCAGGCTACGCATTACTGAACCCGATCGATCGATCGATGGCTATTAACTGAACCCGATCGAGCGATTCCTTCGCTACTGCTGCTATCTGAAGCCGATCGATGCTGCCTCTGGATGAACAGTGAGCATTGCTGGGGGGTTTGGATGAACAGTTCCCGGTGGGGGTGGATGAACAGGACTCCCGTGGTGTTGTTCTGGATGAACAGGACCCTCGATCGATCGAGCCGGTTGGGGCTGGATGAAACAGGACCCCGTGGAGGGCAGGATGAACAGGACCACCCCGTGGAGGGCTGGATGAACAGTAGACAGTGGAGGGCTGGATGAACAGTACCCGTGGAGGGGTGGTTGAACAGGAGTCTGTGGAGAGGGCTGGTTACAACAGTAGCCGGTGGAGTAGCACACGGTGGAGGCTGGATGAACAGGAGCCCGTGGAGGCTGGAGGAGGTGACGGTGAATGAACAGTAACCATGGAGGCTGGAGGGGGTCGACGGTGGAGATGAATAGTATCCCGTGGAGTCCCGTTTTGCGGTACGCCACACCCCTCCCTGATGAACAGGACCCCCGTTTCGACCGTAGCGCTCCAACACAAGTCCTGTTTCCTCCGTTTTGCGGTACGCCACACCCCTCCCGATCAACAGGAACCCCGTTTCGACCGTAGGAGGTCCATTTCCTCCATTTTGCGGTACGCCAGACCCCTCCCGATGAACAGGATCCTGTTTCGAACATGGCTGGTCGAACACATGGCTGTTTCCTTGTTTTGCGGTACGCCAGGCCTCGTTTCCATCGGTTGTTCCTTCCAATCCCTCCCGATGAACACGACGACACATTCCGTTCCGACCCAGCCAGTTGGCTCCCCATGAACACGACGACTACGCTGTTTCTCTCGATAGCCATGTACACAAGCCCTGGCCGTATGTACGCGCGAGTAGGCGTTCGAGCCCCGCCCGTATGTACGTACGTGGCCGTATTTACTTGCTTGGACCCTGGCCGCTGTACGTACATGTACATGCTACGTGCGCGCCTCTGCTACGACACGTGCGCGCCTCTACATCGACCAGTATGTACGTACACGTTCGCGACCAGAATGACAACGCTACGTACGCTTCGACCAGGTGGGTCCCGACTGTCAGGCACTTCCTTGCGTGCGAAGATGTAGCTGGTGGGTCCCAGCAGTCAGGGGGCCGAATCAATATTTTTGCCCGAAATATGGACGCACTTCCTTGCGTGCGAAGATGTAGCTGGTGGGTCCCAAAAGTCAGGGGGAAACTTTTTTTCGTGAAACGGTGGCCCGTCCGATGGGTCCCTGCTGTCAGGTGCAGGAATCATTATTTTCGTGTAATAAGGAGGCACTTCCTTGATGCAGCCGTGGGCCCAGCTGTCAGCCTCTCCACGTAATAGTACTCTTCCGATGGAAGTCGTTCATTGACCACATGGACCACGCCGCGCCGAGAGCACCAAGGCGGTGGACGACGGCGAGGCTAGGAAGGGGATGACACAGAAGCTGGGGAAGACGCGGCAGTGGATGCCCACACGGAGAGGAGTATGAGGGTTCACTGGTTCGGCTTCGGTGTGACGCTGCCGTTACCGGCAGAATAACAGGGGGTGTGGGTGAGTGGAGGGGGCGATGAGGCTCCGCGGCATCGCAGCCGGCCACGGGAGGCAGGAGCAGGAGGCACGACCGGCGCTGGTTTGGGTGGCTGGAGCAAGAAGACCAGAGGTTGAACAAGCACTACGGCCGTTTGGATGGACATCGTACGATCACTGGAGCTAGAATCGTGCATATTGACTAATTTGACAAAGCCCTCCGTCCCCGTCAACTTAGTAGGTGCCACAAGTCAGCCTCCCACTATACTGGGTCCCAGCTAGCAGGGGGAGTATTCATTTTTTTGTGCGTAATAAGGAGGCACTTCCTTGCGTGCGAAGATATAGCTGGTGGGTTCTGACCTGTCAGCGGGGGTAACTTTTTTTCATGAAATACAGAGGCCCTTCCGTGGGTCCCAGATGTCAGGTGGAGGAATCATTATTTTGCCGCGTAATAAGGAGGCATTTCCTTGTGTGCGGCCGTGGACCCAGCTGTCAGCCTCTCCACGTACAGTCCACTTCAGATGGATGTCGTTCGTTGACCACGTTGACCACGCCGCGCCGAGAGCACCAGGGCGGTGGACGACGGCAGGCCTAGGAAGGGAATGACACGGAGGCAGGGAAGACTCGCAGTTGTTTCCCACGCGGAGGGGAGTACGACTGTACGAGGTTTACTGGTTCGTCTGCCGTCGCCGGAGAATAACAGCAGGTGTGGGTGAATAGAGGTATGGCTAGGCCAGCGATGGGAGTACGGTGGGGCGGTGAGGCCTGCGTGGCAGCATAGCCGGCTGCGGGGAGGAGAGAGCAGGCAGTCCCGCTGGCGCTTGTTTGTGCGGCTGGAGCAGGAAGAGCAGAGATTGAAGAAGCACGACGGCCGTTGGATGGACATCCAACAGTCACTGCTTGTGCGTCAACCTTTTTTTAGGAAAGCCTCAAATCTGTGGAAAACATCATATAGCCCATCTGCCATTATTTCTAATAATTTACAGCCCATTTGCTAATTCTGAAGGTTTTTTTTGGAGCCCATATTCTTTTTGTTAGCATTACAGCCCATATTGTGGCCACGGTTAAAAAATTATACGAAATTTTGCATATTTCGTTGCGGTTTGAACTGTTTTTTTAATCCTGAAATTTCAAGTCACATTCAAACTGATTTTAAAATAAATATATATATATATATCAATATAAGATCCAAAAAATTGCCCACGCATAAAAATCAATGCAATTTAAAATATCAAAATGAAAAAAATAAATTTGAAACTAATTGCCGGTTTGATGTGTTTTAAAAATGTACAGCCCATTTCTCATTACTGATAGGCCATTTTCTCGGCCAGCGGAATGAAGCTCTCCTCATCTTGAAAGATTTGCAGCCCAACAGGCCTGACAAAGGAACTTACTTGGCAAATCACAAAAAAACTGGGCTGTGGCCGTGGACCAGCTGTCAGCCTCTCCACATACAGTACTCTTCCAATGGAAGTCGTTCATTGACCACATTGACCACGCCGCGCCGAGAGCACCAAGGCGATGGACGACAGCGAGCTCTAGAAGGGGGACGTCGCGGAGCCGGGTAAGATGCGGCAGTGGATGCCCACGCGGAGAGGAGTACGAGGGTTCACTGGTTCGGCTGCGGTGTGAGGCTGCCGTCGCCGCAGAATAACAGGGGTGTGGGTGAGTAGAGGGATGCCCTGGCCAGCGGTGGGTAGTAGGGGGCGGTGAGGCCTCCGCGGCATCACAGCCGGCCACGGGAGGCAGGAGCACGCGGCACGACCGGCGCTGGTTTGGGCGGCTGGAGCAAGAAGACCAGAGGTTGAAGAAGCACTACTGCCGTTAGATGAACATCGTACGGTAACTGGAGCTAGAATCATTCATATTGACTAAGTTGACAAAGCCCTCCGTCCCCGTCAACATGCTGGGTTCCAGGGGGAGTATTCATTTTTTTGTGCGTAATAAGGAGGCACTTCCTTGCGTGCGAAGATAGCTGGTGGGTCCGACCTGTCAACGGGGGGCACTTTTTTTCGCGAAATACAGAGGCCCTTCCGGTGGGTCCTAGATGTCAGGTGGAGGAATCAAAGACTTGAGAAGGCGTACAGAACAAGCTAGTGTACCAGTAAAGAGACGTTGCTGAGTTTGAGAAAAAAGAGAGACGTGCTCCTGTAGCTGGTTCGAATCCAAACCTAGACTATGACTATATATGGTGCTATGCTACTCTGCAAGTAATGAAACTGACATATGCAACGTTGCTTCTCCTCCTCTCTACTTACTCTGCCTAGCATCAGAAGCTCTGGCCGCAGCTACCATGTCCGCTGGCTGCTTGTCCACCTGCTCTTCAGCAGGCAACAACCAAATATGCGCCAAGTCGCCACCCGTACCATCGCCTGTGGGTCTCATCACACCCCCGCCGGCACGCGCACCGCAGCCGGTTGCTCATCGCAACCCGCTGCCGTTGGTGTGGTGCCACTGCTGCAAATCACGCAGAGTCATCCGTCGCGTCTCAACCACAATCCTCAACCCTGGCCGAGTCTTCTACAAATGCCCGAATCATGGGGTAATAATATGTTTAAGTGTTGTTCTGCTGCTTTCAGTTGCTGATTTTTTTAATAGTTTGGTTGATGATCTTCCAATTTGATTCGTGCAGAAAAGGGAAGATTCGTGTGATTTGTATTTCTGGGAAGTTGCTGATGTGGGGGAGTGCAACTACGCTGATTATTTGGTTAGCCGAGGAATCCCAATACCAGCAGGTTGGGGTGTTGGACAAGTAACTGAAGGAACGACAGAAGAGGAAGATGCAGAGCAGAAGGTTAAAGATGCAGTTCCTCTGATCATGGCCAAGCAACAGCTGCTGAACGGCCTTGACAGCAATGAGGAGATGAAAGAGCTTGTGAAGATAATGGGCAAAATCGATGTGCTCTGTAGGATGATTGTCTCTTTATTTGCAGTGTATGTAGCACTCGTGATGTATTCAGTGGCTATGACATGAGCACTTTGCTGAAACTAGTAATGAATGAAACCTGTGTAGCAGGCTGGGCGTAGTGTTGTGAACATCTAATGATTTCTATTAACGGAAATCAGGGGGTATCCCCTTTTGCTCATAAATAAATAAATAGCAGAGGCCCTTTTGGTAATAAATAAATAAATTAGCAGAGGCCCTGTCGGGTCAGCTTTGTTCTCATTCGAAGACGTCGAGCAAATTGCAGTCCAACAGCAAACTATGTCATCAAATTCAAGTTTCACAGCCAAATATGAGTACAACTAAACAACAATGTCATCATGTTTTAGTCGTCATACAATCACCAAACACAAATCAGCATACATAACAAGTGATGTTCTCACAGGAAAATACTAAACAACATGTTCATCAGGTTTCAGTTGTCATAGCAAACACAATTTCACATAGTAGATAAAAAACGTCTTCTGACAGGCAAATACGACAAAAGCAATGTAATCATCATCCGCAGCAGCAGCGTCAACATCTTCGCCATGTGTATCAGTCTGAATCGTAATTCCCCACGGTGTCATCTTCTTCTTCGTCCTCAACGTCCTCGAACGTTGGCTTCTTCTTGATCAACTCTTGTATGTCCACAGCACGACAGGCAATCTTTTCGCCGGCGTCATTGACGTGATGGTTCTCAAAGATATTAGGAACATCTGTGTTATCTTGTACATCAGGAGCAGTGTAAGCATCATCTTGTTGTGCAACTTCATTAAACGAATTCCTCTGCTCAAACCTTTGCAATACTCTCCAGTCATCGCTACGTGCAAATGTGTCTTCCAAGAAAAATATCTGTGTTGCTTGATTTGCCAAAATAAAAGGCTCGTTGGTCTGGTACGCCGCCTTGACATTGATGGATTTGAAATAATCATCAGCTCTGGGTTTTGCGATCCTGGAAAACAGGTTATACCAACGACAGCACAACAGAACCACACACCGATGATCCTCGAAACTGGAGATATACTGCAACTGAACAATGTCTGTTATGTTAGCATACATTTCAGTTGTCTCTTTGTCATACGTATCCGTGCTCATGATGGCACTGTTTTGTGTCTTCCTGCCTTCGTCTCGTGCAAGGGTGTTGTAGCGCACATCTCCAACAACGCAAGATTCATAATGTCTTACCCGAGTATCAGGACCCATTGCTAGTGAGTAAAGGGCATCATCAACTGCCTGCCCATCCTCCCGCATCTTCTTAACCTATGGTTAGAAAATAGACAAGCTGATCATCTTATGTACTCAATATATTAAAAAAACTGACAGTGCAATTCAAAAGCTTACATGGCTCTTGAACCATTTCGCAAATCCTGCCATAACCAGTTTGTCAATGTTTCTTGGATTTTGCGGCAGTAACTCCTTTTTGTAGATGCTGCACAACATAGTGATCGCGTCAAACATCTAAATATATAAGAATGTGCTGCAAGTTTAGTAGATTACGATGTATAAGCTGCAGTACTTAGCACTTACTTGATATAAGGTAGTATCTCAGGACAGTTATTCAACACATACCAAACCATTTTGTCCAAATCTTTAGGTTTGTCCTCTTGTCGACTCTTCCCTGTAACTCGAACAGAATAATCGAAAACATTGAGCCCGGGATTGTCTTCATCCACCTCTTTGCTAAGCTGATCAGCTGTTTCAATGTATTTTGAGCAGAATGTCAACGCTTCTGTAGCAATGTAGGCCTCTGCAATGGAACCCTCGGGTCTAGCTCTGTTCCTAACATAGCCCTTGAAAGTGCCTAGCCGCCTTTCAATAGGGTACATCCAGCCATACTGTACTGGACCTCTAAGTAGTGCCTCATCAGGTAGATGAACAGCCAAATGCACCATCACATCAAAGAAGGCTGGAGGATATATCTTCTCAAGGTCGCATAGGATAGTTGGTATCTTGTCTCTAAGACGCTCCAAAGCATCTATCCTGATATTTCTACTGCAGAGTTCCCTGAAGAATTGTCCCAACTCTGCAACTGCTCTGTATAAGTCAGGGCGGCCCAATCCTCTAAGGATAACAGGTAAAACCCTTTGAAGTAGGACGTGGCAGTCATGAGTTTTCAACCCTTGTACCTTGTTTCCATCTGCACTGACTCTCCTTTCAGGGTTGGAAGCAAATCCATGTGGGAATCTCACACGTGACAGGACCTCGCAGAATTCTTTTCTTTTTACCTTGTCCAAGACGTACACAGCTGGTGCCATATCCCGTGGTTTACCTTCATCTTGCACCTGCAAATCCTGTCTGATACCCAGGTGTGTCAAATCAATCCTAGATTTTAAGGTATCTTTCGTCTTGCCTTCAATATTAAGAAGTGTGCCGATAATGCTGTCACATATATTTTTCTCGATGTGCATCACATCAAGATTATGCCGCAGATCCAAATCTTTCCAATACTCCAAGTCCCACAAAGTGGACCTGCGGGTAAACAATAATCTCTCTTCTGCCCTGCCACGCTTCCTTTTCCCGCTACCATTATCAGGATGGTTTCCTGGTGTAATATGCCTGACCTTCTCTAATTCCACTTGCAACTCATCGGCGGTGAGCCTCTTTGGCGCATCACGGTTTTCATGCTTTGCATTGAACACATGTCTTCGGTATTTTCTAGGATGCGGCTTGTCCTTGGCAAGGAAACGGCGGTGTCCAATGTAACAGATCTTGCTAAGTATTGCGTATGACAGCGGATTCCTGTCACAGCGAACACATGCATTGTAACCATGTGTCGTTCGCCCTGACATAGTGCCCAAAGCCGGATAATCATGGATGCACCAAATTATAACAGCACGCAGAAAGAAATCAGCTGGTGGGCTGCTATATAGGTCTCGAGTGAGAACACCCCTCCATAGCTGTTGAAGTTCCTCCACAAGAGGCTCCATGAACAAATCAAAATCCTTTCCAGGACTTTTTGGACCTGGGATGAGCAAGGCCATCATGTAGTTTGATTCTTTGGTGCAGACATTTGGAGGCATGTTGTAAGGGATAACAAGCACTGGCCACATGCTATATGTGGCGCTCTGGTGGCCAAATGGGTTAAATCCATCTGAAGCTAAGCCAAGTCTAATGTTTCTCGGGTCAGCAGCAAACTTTTCGTGCTTCTGATTGAAGCTTTTCCACTCACTACCATGTGATGGATGGCTCATTACATTCTGATCTCTGTACTCCTGGTTCCTAGAATGCCACAGTACATCCTCTCTTGTTTCAGCATCATGAAACAACCTCTGCAATCTTGGTGTAATTGGAAAATGTCTCAGAACATTATGAGGAATCCTCTTCACAGCATCGCCATCTTTCCATCTTGATGATTTGCATTTCGGGCATTCACTTAAGTTGGCATAATCCTTCCGGAACAGAACACAATTATTCTTACAAACATGGATCATATCATATCCAATTCCAACTGCACGAAGGAAATTCTTCATTTTACTGTAGGTGTGTGGCAGCTCAGACGCATCTGGGAAAGCTTTGCGGAAAGCAGCCAACATCGCATCGAATGATTTGTTGGTCATCCGCTCAGATGTCTTCACCTGAAGAAAGGTGACCATAGCTGAGAATACTGACAGCTTATTTCCTGGGGTGACAGCCACGTTGCATTGTTCCAACATGCGGGCCCACCGTTTTTCTTCTGCAGGTGAAAGTTCACGGAATGCACGAGCATTTCGTAGCATTGTTTCAATGTTGGTCAAACTCACTGGCTCCGCCACCACCTCCTCCTCCTCCTCTTCCACCTGAGCATCAGGCAGATCAAGATGGTGATCTGCTGCTTCCACGTAGTCAATAACATTGACGTTCACAGCTTCACCATGATGAACCCACCTAGTATATGTGACCGACATCCCATACAAGTGTAGATGATTTTGCACAGTTGACTGGGGTCTTGTAACTGAATTCATACAACTGCTACACGGGCAGAGCACATCTGATTTCGGACCACCGTACTCAGCTCTGATAAAGTTCATGAAGTTTTCAACCCCCTCGACATATGCAGCGGAGAATCTTCGAGCAGAAGTTATCCAAGTCCTGTCCATCTGTTAGACATACAAATTAGTTCTTCTACTAGATATTACAGGAAAAACATATATGCTTTTTTATGAAGTCCAGAAGAAAATACCTAGGTCGATGTCTAAAGCTATGGCAAGATATTTGGACGAGCAGATCTAAGTAACGAAATATATGTAAAGCTAATTCAGCAAACAGATTTGAGTGCTAAATTATGGCAGGCTGTTTCAGCAGTCAATGAGGCCGAGCACACAGCCATCGAACTATCGAAGGCCATCGCAGCAACAAAGATCGAGTATAAAACGGTGTAGAGCTATTTCACCTAACAGATTGGCTACTAGACCATGGCAATCTACGTCACAATAAATATATGGCAGGATATTTTAGCAACTAATCGGCCTTGGCATGCCATCTCAGCTAAGCAGATTGAGTGCAGAACAGGGCAAGGAAGCTTCTTAAGCAGAGCATATTGACTGTAAACTACTTCGGCAAACAGTGAGATTAACAGCGTCTATCAGCTAACATTCAGCGCTACACCGACATGCACGGGGCCTCAGTCTAGAATGCGCGTACCGTGGGAGAAGCTGACCGCCGTGCGTCTCCACACGAACGTCGCCAGCGGTGGCGGCGCTGACCGCCGTGCGCCTCCACAAGAACGTCGCCAGCGGTGGCGGCGCGGCTAGAGGACGGCAGTCTACGAGAGCGTACTGTGGGAGCGAGAGGATCGCCGTGCGTCCCCTCGACGAACCGCGGCGCCGACGTATCAGCGTGGCGGGGAGGGCGGCTTTGGCGGAGCGAATGGAGTGGAGGGGGACGGGGGGAGGGGGTTTGGGGAATATTATTGGCTAGTTGGCCGAAGGGCGGTTGGATCTAGGATTTGGGGGGGATTTTTGGGTGGGGGGGAGGATTTTCGCGCGGTGGGCGGGGGGAGTTTGGCGCATGGTCGGTTTCTCCAAGTGCAGTCCCACGTGTCAGTGAAGAGGCAAGCCGAAGCGCGTTCCGTTTGCGTGAGCCGTGTGCAGGACCGAACGTGTGTGGGGTGCAATGCGACCGCGACAGGGGTGCTGTGAGTGTACCGCCTTTTTTCCTTTTAAACTAGGTGCTTCGCCCCCTAAAAAAAACTTGTTGCTTCACGCGATCCAATTATACTACTACTAAGCAATCCGGTAATCTCGACTAAAACGGCGCGTCCGGGTCTTTTCCCGCGCGATATGCTGGGAGGTTGGCTTAGTTGGGTTTTTTTAGGATGAGTAATGCTACACCTACGTAGTCCCAGTTACGTAATTAACATAATGTAAAACGTGTGAGCTGTTGATTGTAGATTGGGGGGAGGGAGGGGCTCACCACCATGAAAATCAGGGGAGGAGAGAGAGAGGCAATTTACGTTAACCCTTTCGTAGGTTCCCGTAGATGTGAAATGGGTGAATGTGCATTTGCAGATAAGACCTTCCCTTGTTCATCCTTTTCTCCCATAAGATCCTGATCTTCCGTGCAATGCACGGGCATCTTGCTAGTACTCCTACAATATACTATATTATTGTGAAAGTTCATATACACCGGCCGAGATTAATGCAAACACGGCAGATTTTCATTACATTTCACACTTCTATAGGACAGAAAAATAAAGGAAACCCGACCCTAAACCTATTCTACGGCGGCGACGATGTCCTCCATCTGCGATCTCCATGTACGGGGGCGGGGTTCAAGACCCGTGAAGTGAAGGTGCGGTCTCCGGCGAGGAAAAGTAGAACACAGGAGACGGACCGGCCAGTTGGCACACCATGCCCTGCCGCCTCCCATGCCCTACTCATCCTCAGAGGAGTCCCCGACCTGGGGGGGGTGGGACGTGGGCGGCGGCAAGTAGGACGCGTGGCGGACTGTGCTTCCGTCGTCGGCCGCTAGCGTGGCCACCGCTTATGCGGTGACTTGAGCGAGGGCGGCGACCTCGAGCTCCATCCCCGAAGACAAGGTCTCCCGCAGAGAGTTCGCGCTTGCGGTCATGGCGGATGTGGTGCCAGGTAGGAGGACGATGCGCTATGGTGTGGAGGTTAGCTGGGCGTTGCCGCTTTAAGTAGCGCATTCCGGTGAGGCCAAGCGTCCTGGTGCGTCATTAAGTCACCGGAGTTGGTTCCTCGGGCACCGAGCCTCTTAACGACGGCATACGGACGGACGGCATGAATGCGGGCAGCTGGCGCCGGCTGGGAACGCACCGCGCGACGGCGCGAGGGACGAGGGTTTTTGGTGTGCCAGGGTAGTCAGCTGCGGTCGTGGCAACGTTGGAGATGCCCTTTGCTCACATGCGATCGACGCATGTCATTGAAAAAGCAAGACGACCCGGCATGGTCTCAGGTCCTGAGGATGCAGTTGGCCGCGCTACACCACTCCGCGGACGCGTCCCGGCGCCCCGTGCATCCTCGACGAGCCGGGTGTTGGGGTGTGTTTGGATTGTGGCCAAAGTGCACCTTACCAAAATTTTGGTCATGACCCAAAGATTGGTCTTTGTTTGGATGGTTGCCATTTTTTTGGCATGCCAATGAACTCTAGCCAACTCTAGTTCATTTTTCTTGCCGATGTCGGCCAAATCATGGGCAACCAAAACCTCAACCAAAATTTTGGCTACCCAATGCTTTGATGGGGCAACCTTGGGCACAAACCAAACATACTGTTGGTCGTGCCACAGCACTAACGCCACCCTCGGCACACTGAAACCGACCGTGTCTAGCGACGATGAGCGTGTCGCTCACCGCGGTCGCCGTGTCCAGAGGCGGTGCTGGAGCTGCGCCACGTTGTTGGCCCCCACGACCCACATGAACGGTTGCCGGTGGCGAGGAGGTCGTGGGCCAGCTCCTCCATTGGACTAGTTTGCGCTACGTCGTCCCGACAGGTGTGCCCCACATGTCGGTTTCCCTGTTTTCCCGGCCATATTCGAGCGTCAGTGCTCCGCGTTGCGCATTAGGCCTTTCACTATGTAGGCCAAGCGAGACAACTTATTGTTTATTTGAGCCGTTCAAGTATAATCATGTGGCGTTTGCTTATTTCTCATTCCTCTCCAACCCTCTTCTCCATCGATCATGTCGCCCTCCGGTCGAGTCCATCCTCCCGCATGCCTCATTTGAACATTCCGCCGAGTATCATTCGCATGTGGGCCTAGACCATGCTTGTATTTCCAATGTTTATTTGTAATTTGTCCGACATGCATACAAACAAACGGTTCGTTTGAAGTTTCACTTTGCCTCCACTACGTGTCGCTTCGCGTCTTAGTTTTGACATCCCATTCGGTTCATGCCCCGACACATGTTGATGAGATCGATTTATGTTCAGAGATCAATTGCGTGTCGTGCAAGGAGAAAAAGGTTTGGTCTGTTTCTATGATAGAAATGACCCGTGGGGGGGTCTGTGGGGATCAGAGGGAGTATATTGTATGTTCAGAAGCGAAACAAACATATTGTACCCACCCTAGTCCTCTTTCAATCGATCTCCGGACCCCGAGATGAAATCGAGAGAGAACGAGTGGGGGCATGTGTGATACCTAAGGCGGATTCAAAATTTTGAACCGGTGATCATAGCATCCGCAAATCATATATAAAGGGTATTCAATGTTCGTTTCGTTTTTGAACGTACAATATACTCCCTCCTATCCTTTCTAGTTTACATATAAGTTTTATGTGTAGTCAAAGTATCTCTACTTTGATAAAAAAAAGTATCAACATTCAACAACGCCCAATCAATATTGTTAGATTCGTACGTACTCCTGGATTTGTACTCGAGATGGTTTCCAATTTGTTTTCAACCACGTGAATGTGCTTGTTCTCGCGCATGCTCTTCCTACTAGGATTTCGCCACGTATAGCCAGTCCAATAGTAAACTTTTTAAGCTCCCTGTCCAATAGTACTAGTGGAGTACTGACAACATCTGTACTAGAGTATGCAGTGCTCATAGTTGTACTCCCTCCTTCCATTTATATAGGGCCTATGTGGAGGAGAGAGATGTGAAAAAGTAAGGGGAGTGAGCTCTCATGCAAGAGCCTAGCTATATACGCATTCCTAGTTAAATACGTACAATAAATATGAAGAAAGAGATGGAGAGGAGATGGAAAAAAGTACTAATACAATAGCCAACCTTATAAATTTTTTTGCGGGAAATAGCCAACCTTATAGCCCACACTACTGTATGAGTGCATATAATAGATGATGGCTATAGATGACATGGCAGTTCCTTATAGCCATCGACTAGCTATATTATTAACCATGCTCTAATGCGTTTTTCAAAACCGCATTTGACTATTGACAAGATTAATAGTACATGAGATGTATAATGTGAAAATTATGTCATTGGAAGCTCCTTTCACATACGTATCCCTGCCTTACCCTCCCTTTCGGTCACTTACTGGCGGACCCCATGCTGTCTAGGCCCCGCATGTCAGTTACTCAATGGGTTCGGCCACGTCAGGGGATCCTCATCCGTAGTATACTCCCTCTGTTTTTATTTACTCCGCATAAAATGACGCGGGCGGGGGAGGGGGAGGGACGTCGGTTTGCTCTCAACTGCGGTCCCACAAACGAGCAAAAACGCAAGACGAAGGGCGTTCCATTCGGTGAGCGACGTGGAGGGTCCAGCGTCTCGGGCTGCAATACAAACGCGACAAGAGCGATGTACAGTCAAAACCGATTGATCGGTCGTCACCAGAACCACTATTCACACCAGAACCTTCGCTGCTCGGCTTACGCCAGCCACTGCCCTAAAACCACACCTAATCTCCAGCCCCTTCCCCCACCTTTCGATCCCCTAGCCCGCATCAAGCGTCCCCTAGTTCGCCGGAAAGCCATGGTGCGCCGCAAGATCACGTACTACAAGATGCTGACGCCGGAGCGCCGCGCAGAAATCGCGGTGGCGGTCGGCGCCAGAGACCTCCGTTCCCAAGCTCGCTTTGCGGCGGGCCAATCCCCGAATTTTCTGGAGCCAAGCTACGAGGAGGAGGAAGCCGATCCAATGTTCATGGCGGAGGTCGCGGCGCAGAAGGCCCCCTATGGGTATGAGACGATGGACGTCGACTTCGTGCTGGCGTCCGAGTCCCCCATGGTGCAGGCGGACCAGCGGTTCAACCACTACTAGGAAAAGGGCTATAGATGGAATGGCCACTAATGGCGCACCAGACATGTGATGCGCCACTACTATATAGCAGTGGCGCACCATGTGCTGGTGCGCCATTAGTGTGAAAGACACTAATGGCGCACCAGACACACGGTGCGCCACTAGTAACAATTTTTTTATTTTTCCAAACATACTAATGGCGCACCAGGGCACAGTGCGCCATTACTTGTTCTAACTAGTAATGGCGCACCAGCCTCATAGTGCGCCACTACTATATTTTTTTTTTTTTTGCAAAACTACTAATGGCGCACCAGTGTATAGTGCGCCATTACTAGTTTAAACTAGTAATGGCGCACTGTTCCCCGGTGCGCCATTAGTGTAAATTATTTTTTGCAAAACTACTAATGGCGCACCACCAGCAGGTGCGCTATTAGTAACCAGGGTTACTAATGGCGCATTTGTAGGTGGTGCGCCATTAGTAACCTGGGACCAGCTAGATATTTTGGACAGCCACACCTACCCACTCACTTTCCCCACTTCATTCTCTCCACCTCCTCCTCCAAGCTTGTCTCGGCTGCCTCCTCCTCCTCACCTCATTTGCACCATAAATTCATCCAAATTAAGTGGTTAAACCCCCTTTTTTTGATAGGTAAGTAAAGGGGAAGCTATCTTTATGTTGTTCTCCCTCCAACAACGTGCACATGCACTTTTTATGTCCTAGCTAGATCTATGTATGTTTGTGGTGTTGCATATGTTTGTGGTGTTGCATATATGTTTGTGTTTGCAGGTACCGGTATTTGAAATGCGATAGTTGCCAATATTTTGCCGGAATGTTGATTCATTTCCGTTTCGGCGAGAATTTTGGCACTATGCATTCTTTTTGGTCCTATTTTTAGGGAAAGTCATGCCAAATTTTTTCTTGGTTCTAAAATATCGTTTTGCTCTACCTCGCAGGCAACCATGGTCCGCACGATGACCGAAGGCATCGTGAATAGGTTTTTGAGCTCCGCGAAGGCCGAGATGCTTGAAAAGAACGAGACGGAGATAAGATGTCCGTGTCGAAGATGCAAGCTGAAGAGCCTTATTGCGGACCCGGATTCCGGGCAGGTGCGGGACCACCTGCTCTTGCGTGGTTTCATGGATGGCTATCGGTGGCAAGGTGATGAAGATGACTATGAAGTCGTCCATGGGGGCCGGGCAAGAAATGAGGAAGGGCAGCAAGACAACCACCGCGGCTCGGGCGGGCGAGAAGACGAAGAATCTCCAGGACATGATCACGACGGTGATGCTGTACACAGTCATCATGTAGAAGATGCCGGACATGATGATGAGGAAGATGCCGGAGCAGACGAAGGGCATGATCATGAAGATGAAGATGCCGGCGGAGCAGACGACGATGGACCATCGATGGGCTGGGTGCAGGACCCTCATATTCAAGAGCTGCTTCTCAAGCAGACGGATAACGCAAGAGCTGCCGCCCGAGAGAAAGCCAAGCTGGATCAACTGGAGATAGACGCGGTTACTCCATTGTATGAAGGATGCAGGCCCGAGGATACCCGCCTGAAAGTAACGCTCATGGCTCTGGAGATGAAGGTAAAACACAAAATGACCGACGCATGCTTCGACGAGAACATGTCATTCTGGCACGAACGTCTTCCCAAGGGGAACAAGTGCCCGACCAGTTTCGAGGAGGCGAAGAAAATCGTGTGTCCTCTGGATTTACCGCACGTGAAATACCATGTGTGCATGAACAATTGCATCATTTATCGGGACGAGCACGCGGAGTCTACCATATGTCCGGTGTGCGGCGTCACTCGATACAAGAAGAGGAAGAAAGCTCCTCGAAAAGTGGTGTGGTACTTTCCGATCACTCCTCGTCTGCAGCGGTATTTCGCGGACCCTAAGGTAGCAAAGCTCCTGCGTTGGCACGCGGATAGGGAGGAGAAGAAGCGAGAAGATGACGCAAATGATCCGGAGATAAATAAAAAAGACAAGATGCTGAGTCACCCTAAGGATGGGAGCCAGTGGCAAGCGTTGAACTTCGAACACCGAGAATTTGGGAAGGATCCAAGGAACATCGTGCTGGGCGCGAGCACCGATGGAGTCAATCCGTTTGGCAGCCAGAGAAGCACACATAGCACCTGGCCTGTGTTTGTGTGGATGTACAACCTTCCCCCCTGGTTGTGCATGAAGAGGAAGTACATTCACATGAGTATGCTAATTGAAGGGCCGAAACAACCAGGGAACGACATCAATCTGTATCTGGGGCTGCTGAAAGAGGAGCTAGACACGCTGTGGAAAACGCCAGCCAATACGTGGGACGCCGCAGAGAAAGAATATTTCCCTATGAGAGCCGCACTGCTCACGACGGTGCACGACTATCTCGGTTACGGATATCTCGCGGGGCAGGTGGTCCACGGATTTTCTGGATGCGTCAGGTGCATGGATGACACAACGTATCGCCAGCTAGATAGAGATCCCGGGTCTTCGAAAACCGTGTTCATGGGACATCGAAGGTGGCTTCGCGACGATGACCCGTGGAGGAAACGCAAGGATCTGTTCGATGGTGAAACCGAACCCCGAAGACGCCCGCGTACGAGGAGCGGCGAGGAAATAGACGAGCTGTTGAAAAATTGGAAAGATTGCCCACTGCCGGGAAAGAAGCAAAAGGCGCCAGAGCCGGGAAAGAAGCGAAAGGCGCCAGAGCCGCTGCTGAAGGTATGGAAAACGAGGTCTGTTTTCTGGGACTTGCCGTACTGGAAGATCCACCGTGTGCCTCACAGCCTTGATGTCATGCATATCACGAAGAACGTGTGCGAGAGTCTGCTTGGTACCCTGCTCAACATGCCAGAGAGGACCAAAGATGGGCCGAAAGCAAGGGCAGACTTGAAATCAATGGGCATCAGGGAGGAGCTTCACGCTAATGATGATGATGATGAGGCGAAGCAGGACACGGAAAGTCGTCGCAAAGGCAAAAAGGCCAAGAAGACCGGAAATGACTTCCCTCCCGCGTGCTTCACTCTAAGTCAGGAGGAGATCGATCAGTTTTTCACCTGCCTCGTAGGAGTAAAACTTCCTTACGGTTACGCGGGGAAGATAAGCAGATACCTAGACTCAGCGAAGCAGAAGTTCAGCGGGATGAAGTCTCACGACTGTCACGTGCTGATGACGCAGATACTTCCAGTTGCAATCCGTGGGATCATGGACGCGCACGTCCGTGAAACGCTATTTGGCCTATGCAACTTTTTCGACGTCATCTCTCGGAAGTCGGTTGGCGTGAGGCAACTCAGAAGGCTACAGGAAGAGATCGTGGTGATACTATGCGAGCTTGAGATGTACTTCCCGCCCGCATTCTTCGACGTTATGGTGCATCTGCTGGTCCATATCGTGGAGGATATCATCCAACTCGGGCCGACGTTCCTGCACAGCATGATGCCGTTCGAAAGGATGAATGGTGTCATCAAAGGATACGTTCGCAACATGTCACGTCCAGAGGGAAGCATAGCCAGGGGCTTTCTGACCGAAGAGTGCATCTCCTACTGCACGAATTATCTAGGCATCGAGAACCCCGTTGGTCTGCCCGTCAACAGGCACCTCGGCAGGCTCGCTGGATGGGGTCACCGTGAGGGTCGCCGCGAAATGCATGTCGACTTCGAGGGTCGACTCGCCGACTTTGAAAGAGCAAACCTAGTCGCGCTACAACACATAGACGTGGTCGATCCTTGGGTGGTAGAGCACAAAACCTTTATTGAGAAGACGTACAATGACCGAGGCCAACAGAGGACGGACGGAGATATAATCAAAGAGCACAACTCATGTTTCACGCGTTGGTTCAAGCAGAAGCTTCTGTCGTACCCTTTACATGAGGATTCTTCCGCGGAAGAACAACTCATATTCGCCTTGTCACAGGGCGCCGAGCACAACCTGATGACGTATGAGGCGTACGATATCAACGGCTACACATTCTACACCGAGGACAAGGACATGAAGAGCGATGGTTATCAGAACTCCGGGGTAACGATGGAATCCTACACCGGTAACGACAAGGACAGATACTACGGAAGGATCGAGGAGATCTGGGAGCTGAGCTACGCTGGAGAGAAGGTCCCGATGTTCCGTGTCAGATGGGCCAAGAGCGTCATAAAAGAAGACCGGTATTTCACCACCATGGTTATACCCGAAGCCAAATCCAAGACCGCAGGCGCGAACGTCACCGCGAAAAATGAGCCATGGGTACTGGCTTCCCAAGTGGACCAATGCTTCTTCATTACCGACCCGTCAAAGCCCAGTCGTGTTGTCGTGAGGAGAGGCAAAAGGAAAATCATCGGAATGGATGGAGTCGCCAATGAGCAAGACTTGGACAAGTACGGCGACCCGAAGATGCAACATGACGACGACGATGAAGTATCAGCATACACCACAAGAAGAAGCAGGACCACCCTACCTAAAGGACGTCCGTTCAAGAGAAGAACTCCATTTACGAAAAATAAGGGCAAGAAGATTGTGAACAGATAGCTAGCTAAGATCGATTGTATTTAAATTGTAGCCTTCATTTCTCGATTGTATTTCATGGGCACTTTTTGAACTCATGAATATTTTTAAATTTCATGGACACTAGATCTCGATCCCCCTCCATATCGATCGCTATCCCACCTCACCAGATCCGGTCCCCCTCGCCGCCGAGCACCCCCCGCACCCTCTACCCCGCTCCATTGGCCGCCGCCGCCGACCCCCCGCACCCTCCCCCGCTCCACCGCCGCCGACGACCCACCGCACCCTCCCCTGCCCCACCGCCACCGACGACCCACCGCACCCTCCCCAGCCCGCTCCACCGCCGCCAACGACCCCCCGCACCCTCCCTGGCCCGCTCCACCGCCGCCGACGACCCCCCGCACCCTCCCCCGCACCTTCCCCGGCCCGCTCCACCGTCACAAAAAATTATTACTATTTTTATAAAAAATTATTACTGTTTCATATTCATATTCATTTTCTAAAAAATTATTAGATGCAACAAAAAATAATAATAATAATTACTTACGGCGCACCTCTGGCTGGTGCGCCATTGCTATATAAAAAAAAGATTACTAATGGCGCACCTCTGGCCCGTGCGCCATTGCTATATAAAAAAGATTACTAATGGCACACTGATCGTGGGTGCGCCATTGCTATCTAAAAAACATTCTAATGGCGCACCGCTTCGGGGTGCGCCATTAGTAAGTTTCCCCCTAGCTAATTCCTCCCTCTCCCTTGCCAGATCCCCTTCGTCCCTCTCCCTCGCCAGTCCACCCGCGCGCTCACCTGACCCACAACGCCGCCGCCCCGACCCCGGCCGGACTCCACCCCTGCCGTCCCCGCGCCCCCACCACTGCAGCTCCCCCGCGCCCCCGCGCCCCCACCACTGCAGCTCCCCCGCGCCGCCGCTCCCGCGCCGACCCGCAAAGCACGTGGCCGCTGGCCTCCCCACGACCAACCGAGGCGCCCAGGAGGACCGCCGCCGTCTTCCCCTTCGACTACGAGGACCCGGACGAGCTCGGACGCCCTCGAGCCATCCCTTCGACGCCGCCGCCGCCGCCGACCCCGACCTCGACCCCTCCGGCGACCGGCCGCCCCCGCCCAGGTCCCTCTCCTCCTTCCTCCTTCCTCCTTCTTGTCCAGCGCCCGCTGCCCCGACAGCATCTCCAGCAGCACCACCCCACAGTTGTACATTTTTTGCGGTATTAAGGCATTTTAGAGTTAGTTTTATTCACGAGGCAGTACTTTATTTTAATATTTGAAAGGGCCTCTCACAAGACATGTATTGTCAAGCACATCGATGAACTAATCTTTTTATGTATTATAATCTTACAACCAAACATAAGCAGGACAGTGTTGGGTTCAATTTTCACTGGTATTTATTTTGGGGCATCAATGCATTTTAGAGATAGTCTTGATGGATGCAGTGCTTCAATTTAATAATCAGTAAGGACCTCATAGTAGTACATGCATTGTCAAGCACATTGAAGGAACAATCTTTTTTGTGCAGTACAATATCCCAACTAAACACAAGCAGGACAGTGCTGTGGGAATACCTGTTCCATTGAGGATTTCTGACATCAGATTAGTTTAGCAGCCCCATTTTGATACCATTACTTTTCTTGGGGGGCAAATCTCCAGTGTGCTTTTTTCTTTTCCAAAGGAAAAGAAAATGTGGTGTATAACAAATGTATTATTTGGTGGAAATTGAGATATCATATTAATCATTGACAAATTGGCTTTGAACAAATAATCTTAAATCCATGCATACCTACACAATTCATCTATTTGCTCAAATTTCTCCAAATTTGCATTTTATTGTCAGTTTATGATTTGGAAATATTCTAATTCAAGTTTTGTTGCGTATAACAAAACACAGTCACGTGGTCGATAAGCTGGTAACTAAGTTCTGTTCTGTAAAATCTCTTGACTTTTTTTAGCGTTATAAGGGTCCATAAGCAGTGTTGTCATCAGGTCCAGACATAAGCTCCTGTCGTAAGTAGCTTTTGGTTTTATCTTTGTAAGATAATGGGTTCTTGTAGTTTGCTGTTGGTTTCTCTTAATGGAAATCGGAGGGGTAAACCCTTCCTTGACAAAAATTAAAGTGTCTGGTTTGTCGATTGCAGAACTGAAATTCTCTTTGAGAATGTGTACTCTGTGCTCTTGACATTTGCGCTTAAAGTTCTGAGAAAATCCACATGGTCTTTCATTTCTGTTGCATTGTTTTATCTATATGGTCTTTCATTTCAGAGTTACACCTATATCATATTAATCATTGACAAATCCACATGCTTAATCAATCGAGTAGTAAGTTGTTTAGGCTTGGCCATTTCCACTTATTGTAGATAGATAGAGTTACACTTTTGTTACATTGTGTTATCTTTCTGTAGAGTAGTAATGCTCCACTTCCATTGGTACTACTTGTGATGCTGACAGCAAGTCTGTAATTACTCTAGTTAGTTAGGGAGGGAGGGGGCTAATTATAAACAATAGCAGATGCATGTGCTACCTATTCTAGACTGATGATGAGCAATGTGTCCACGCATACATTTCTTTCTTTTTTCTTTTTGGAAGGGAATATATGTGTTGTTATCACCTCACCAGCGGTCAGAGTTGATGTTTGGAGTGCACACTGACTGGTGGCGCCATTTTTTACTGGCTTTTCACTGATTAACCTAACTATTTATCTTAATTAATTTATTAATGGATCAGTTAGTACTACTCCAGTCCAGTGGGTAAATATGGATTAGCAATGTCATCAAGCTGCTCTCCAGCAAACTAAGAGAGAGAGAGGGAGGGAGCAGCCATGTGGCCACGTGTTGTGTATGAACTGCAATTTCATTTATGTTGTTATAAGTTTGTTGCTGTCAGCATGAGTTAACTTGCTGTCATTTATCGAAATTCAGAATGTGCTGGACTATATGTTCATTGGTACTACTTGTGATGCTGCTACTGTACTACTTGGGAATTTTGTCAACTTGTGATGCTGCTGCTGTACCCCGAGAGGCCCTTGAGTTTGCTGGAATGTCGATTAACTTCCGTTCCGGCAAATTCGGGTACTCCATATGTCCTATTTTCAGCAAAGGTCATGCTGAAATTTTCCATGAATTTTAGCATGACTTTGCTAAAAATAGGACATATGGGGTACTTGTGACTAATGCATGGGCCGGGGTCTTAGTACTTAATTAAGTAGGATCAACTGCCCCTTTATTCTTGCTGCATTAAACCATAGGTGGCAATAGAGCCAAGTGATTAGGCCCAACTTAGAATTCTCCTTCCCAGCTTAGCTTTTAGGGTGCCTCGGTGTCGATGAGAACCTAAATGATGTACGCTTAGGCTTTTAGGGTGCCTCGGCGTCGACAAACCCTAAATGATAAAAGCTTAGCTTTTAGGATGCCTCGGTGTCGACAAACCCTAAATGATGAGACCATGATCTTGTTCCTTGACAATAACCAACTTTTTGACCAAACTTTTTTCCTATTTAGAGCGAAACATGGCCCACAACGATGAGGCCGGCGGTTCGGGCGGCAAGCAATTCTGGGAGCTGTCCCAGGAGCTGGAGGAAGAACCTCACCGCTATGAGGACGACGCCGCGGAAGACACCGATCCTGACTACACAACCCCTAGTGGCGTCGGGGATGACACCACTGATGGTGCCGCCGAGGATGCCACCACTGATGATGGCGGCGCACGCACAGATGGCAGCCAACCGAAGAGGCAACGGAAGGACCGGCGCCCGAGCGTGCTCGGCACCGTCAAGGAGGAATTTACTGAAGTGAACTCCGACGGGCATCCAACGGCGCCCAAACAAGTAGTCAAGGGGTACTCGGTTCAGCTCGGGTGCATTCTCCGGAGCACCGTCTCGATCAACACCGAGAACCTAAGGCATAAGGACCGAGGGAATTTGCGCAGCCTCCTCTTCACGAAGCTGCACGAACGATACAAGTTCCCCGCTGAGTTTGCAAACACACGCCTCTCAGGGAATAAAGTGAACAGTGCCGCCCTCACGAGGATGAGCACGGCCCTGTCTACATGGAGAAGCACGGTGAAGGCAATGATTGAAAAAGGTGATAGTTATGAGAAGATCAAGGCGAAATATCCTTTGATGAGCGAAGATGACTACAAGGAGTTCAAGATCAAGTGCGAGAGCAGCGCAACCTCCGAATCAAGTCAGTGGGGGAAAGAAATGCGGCAGTTGAACTTAGGGGTCCACCAACTCGGTCCCGGCGGTTACAGAGTGGCGGAGCCTATATGGGACAAGGAGGACGCGGAGCGTGCCGAGCAAGGCCTACCGCCCCGCTTCGAGAAATTCCGTGACAAGCAGACCAGGAACTTTGTCAGGGCCCGGTACAAGGAGGACCCGGTAACAAAGGAGCTTACCACGGATCCGAAGACCAGGGCGCTTGAGCTTGTTCTGGTAAGGAATACACCCCCGCGTAATTAGCTCCATATGGTTGCATTCTAATTAATGAAGCCAAATTTCTAAATGGTTCACATTCCTTCCGCAGGAGGCTGAAAGCAGTAGCGCGGGGTCGTCTCAGAGCTCCCCTTTTGACACCCCTTTAAATAGGGCGTTGAACGTAATGAAAAACAAGGATAAGCTCAGTAAGCCGTCGTCAGCTGGTCGTGTGGCCGGCAAAGGCTTGTCCACAAAATGGTCGTCATACTATACCGCTGGTGGGCGAAAGGAGAAAAAGACCAGCTCGGAAAGCCAGTCGCGCGAGGTTCAAGAACTCAAGGCACAAGTGGCGCGGATTCCGGAGATTGTCCAAGAGCAAGTGCAACAACAACTGGGAACGACGCTCACCGCCATTGTGCCTACCTTGATTCAGGGGCTGACGACGTGGATTGCGGGCGGCCAACAGGGGCCTCCCCCGGTTCCCAGCTTCACGGCCAGCAACTCGCACAACGCGCAGGCGGCGCCATTGGTGTCTCCGGCGGAGGCGGTATTCGTGTCTCCGGCGCCGGCACGGGCATTGGAGCTTAATGCACCCGGGTGTACGCCGGCCGGCACCTCGCCAGCAAGCGGCCCCTCCGTCAGTTGCACGCCCGCCGTTGGCGGTGCCTCGACATTAGCCGAGCTCGACGGCATCACGGTAACTAAGCCTCTCGGCCGATGACTTCATCTCCTTGCCTTTGACTGGGCATCCCTGACGCCCTACATGTTTTCGCAGGGCGCCGCCGACGTTCCTTGCACTCTCCTGCACTTCGTGGGCGGCGAGTTGGTCGATGTCGCCAAGGGCAGAATCGTTCAACCGGGCAACCGCGTGTTCCACGGTAATCCGATGCCACCCACCTTGTATAGGGTTGAACTGGTTCGGGTGCTGCCAGGCTGCGACGAGTTGTTACCTCCGATTCGACCCGCTGGGGCCGACGAAGATGATGTGATGACCCTCAGCGCCTGCGTAAGCTGGCCCCTGCTTTGGCCGAAGAGCCAGATTCGTTTGGGGGCGGGGGACACCACCCCACAGACAAGACCGCCAGTCGTGCCAGCGCCAAGCCATGGCAAGAACGCCGCAACGCTACCGGACATGCCGGACATCCCTATGGCACAGGATCCGGACATGCATATGGCACAGGATCCGGACGACGACGACAACGACGACGGTACATTTTCCAACGTCGATAAGTACTTTGCCGAACATGGGTACGGTGACGAGTTCTGCGGGCCTCCTTCTCAAGAACCCAACCCTGAAAAAGACGACCGCGATCTAGCTGGTACGGCGGAGAAACCCAATTGCAACAGGCGTCGTCTGGCGTTCAGTTCTCAGGAGACGCCTCCAGCTGCCGCCTTCACCGAGCCTCAGATAGCTGAGGTGCGAAATATTATCAGCCCCAACACGCTCAAGAAGGCGGTCTGTGAGCAGAACTCGATCCCATTACAGCAGATCAGGAAGAAGGGACGGAAACGAAAGACTAACAAGGGCGCCAGTGCGAGCCAGCCGGCACCGAGTACGATCCGTGCTCAGGACGGGCCACCTTCACCTAAGGATATCTCGAGGAGGGTGCATGTGGCGGGTAGGGCGATGCTACCGACAAATATGCTCAATGCTGCAACCGGTGCTATGCGGAGTCTGCATGACAGTGTTCTTTCTTTGGAGAAGCGGCGTCTCAGAGAGAATGATGTGGCATACCCGGTTTTCGTGGCCAAGGTGCCAGAGGGCAAGGGCTTTGTGGATAGCGCCGTCGGGGGTACGATCGTCCTGCGGTTTGATGACATCTTTGCTATGTTTAACCTTCATCCGCTGCACTACACCTTCGTTCGGCTGTTTTCGCTGAGTATGGAGATGCGGATCATTAGAGACAAGACCCCGGACATTGTGATAGTCGACCCCTTCTACATGCGTGCCAAGATCTTGGGCAGCGCTGGGGACCGGCAAGTCGCGAGTTCACACCTCGAAGGCGTCATTCTGGCAAACCCAGATAAGGATAACTTCCTCGTGCCTTACTTTCCCGAGTAAGTCATCCCCTAACCGCCCCGTAACATATGATTTCTTAGATTTCGATCGTTCTTTTTTTTCTAACATTCCGTGTTCTGTGCAGTGACACACATTGCACACTCATCCTCTTAAGCCCGAAATATTCCATGGCCACGTATTTCGACCTGGACCGTGACTCCAGGATAGACTACACAAATATCAAGAAAGTTCTTGATGATGCTCTCCCCGGCTACGCCGCATCTGGAGGCACCTTTAAGAGGCCAGCTCGTAGGTATGGCAGGCACGTGTTCACCCACAATACGAAGTTCCCCTGCGTCAAGCAGCCGCCTGGCGGTCAGAAGGATGCCTACTACGCCCTCCATCACATGCGAGCGATCGTACGGGAATATAATCACCTTTTGCTACCAAATAATCTCAAAGATAGGGCTGCAAGCTTGGCGGCAATCCAGGACACGGACATCCGACAAGAATTCTTTCGCATCCAGTCGGAGTCTGCAGAAATCATCCATCAAGATGTCCTTCGTACCTCGGGGCAGTTCTACCTCAAATATCAATCGTCCAACAGTGAGATAGACACAATGCTACAATTGCAGGCTGGCAACGCCCGCGACTTCATGACCATCACGACAGACGGCGGCTTCATCCACGCTCCAGTCCCATGAGTCGAGTCGAAAGTAGTGATGCATGTGCAGTTCTGAAACATTGATTAGCTCATGTTGTAATTAAACTTTAATGAACTTGTATGTCTCTTTGGTTTGGACAGTCGTTCAACTTAGATGTAATCGATGCTATTTATTAGTAGGACCATTAATCGTGCTATTAATGTCTTGCTTTTCTCTTCCAATCCTTTTGTTGCATACTTATATATTGCTTATGTATTGTCTGTTGTTTGGCTAGTGCATAGAGATGCCGTCGTATGTCGTGTACAAGGGTAAGGTTCCCGGAGTCTACGACGACTGGGAGGAGTGTCGCGGACAGGTTCACCGTTTCAGCGGTAACAGTTACAAAGGGTACACCACTAGGGCGGAGGCGGAATCTAGATACGCGCGCTATCTAGAGATGATGAATTGTATTCGGAGACTAATCTTCTATTGTATTCGATGAATCTGCTGTTGTTGGAGGAACCGGATGAAGACCAGTTTCATCGCGATGATGCTCATCGTGATGATCGCAGCTCTCTTCTATGTGATGGTAGTTTAGATGATCGATAACGACTTGTAATGTGAAGACAAACTCGCTACTCGCGGTCTCGAGACTTGTAATGTTCTATCTTTGTTCGGTCTTTTGAATTCGGAGACTAATATGATCAACTGTATTCGGAGACTAATCTTCTATTGTATTCGATGAATCTGCTGTTGTTGTGTGGTGCTGTTTATATTCTGTCCAATAATATATTTTGTAATCTGTGCAAATATCAGAAAATAAAAAAATCCCTAATATACATACTAATTGCGCATCACCCCAACGTGCCCCATTAGTATGCAAAAGGATACTAATGGCGCATCACCCCGCAGTGCGCCATTAGTATGGCAAAGCACATGGGTAAATATGGCCCCCTGGGAGGCATACTAATGGCGCACGGTGGCTATACTAATGGCGCACTGCTTGGATGCGCCATTAGTATACCAGATACTAATGGCGCACCAGTGGTGCGCCATTAGTATTTAATACTAGTGGCGTGGTACTAGTGGCGCACCAGTAGTGCGCCATTTGTAGGCAAAACTGGTGCGCCACTAGTAGGCCTTTTCCTAGTAGTGAACCTGGCGATACTAAAGGAGGACCGGGAGGCAGAGGCTCAACTCGACGCGGAGCGCGTGCATGCCGCTGCCATCGAGGCTCTCCTGCAGGTGGAACCGGATGTCGAGGATGTGAACCGGGCGGCGGAGGCTCAACTTGAGGCGGAGCGCGTGGATGCCGCTGCCATCGAGGCCCTCCTGCAGGCGGAACCGGACGTCCTGGACTTGAACCGGGCGGCAGAGGCTCAACTAGATGTGGAGCGCGCGGATGCTGCTCTCATCGAGGCCCTCCTACAGGCGGAACCGGATGTCCTGGACTTGAACCGGGCGGCGGAGGCACGACTCGACGCAGAGCGCGCGGATGCCGCTGCCATCGAGGCCCTCCTGCAGGCGGAACCGCACGTCCTCGACTGGAACCGGGCGGTGCTCTCGTCTGTGCAGAGCGCCCGCACGCTTCGCATGAACAAGTAGCTGGAGGTCGAGGACAACCACGGTGCGGAGACACACGTCGGCAGCTACGGCTGGTTCGCGCCGGCAGCCAAAGACCACGAGGCCGTCTCGTTCTGCGAGCAGTGATAATTTTTCTTTATGTTGTTGTTTTTATGGATCTTTTGCTATGTAAAAACATATACTGTTATGCAAGTCGCCTGACTTGGGTCAGTCTACCATTTCAGGCAGTAGGATGAATATCCTACGCCTCCTAACCCTTCTTCCTCACCTCTTCTTCTTCCCCAACAGACCACCGCATGGGCCGTACGGATTCTCCCCAACATGCGGTTGGATAAACATACTCTATGAACGAAAATGTTGTGTCAGCGGTAGGATGGCTGAGTTTGGTTTTTTCACATGCGACAGCACGTGTCAGTGAGGGTGCGTTCCCTTGGTTGGGTTCGCGGCGTGCAGGAGCGACTGTGCATGCGAGGGTGCGGTGCGACCCTGTGAGGGTGCGGTGCGACCGCGACAGCCGTCCGCAAGTGTACCTCCTTTTCATTTTGAAAACTTTAGGCAAGCTTGGCAAAAATGTGTGGCGAAGTATGGCAATGCAAGGCCTAGACCCAAACAGGATAAGTACATAGTACTACGTACTAGGAGTACTAGTGTTAAAAAACAAAGGAGGTGTTTTCCTTCGCGGGATTAATCGATACAAATCCTCATTTCACGTGTCAATTAATGTGTATTTTTTCTCCAAATCCCAAAGAGCTAACCATCTCACTCCTCATCGCTTGATTATTGCAGCGACATGCAAACCAACCTTCTCACTTCTGCATGCATGCAGGGGATATTAATGTCCTTGGTTGCTAGTACGGGGCAAACCCCATCAATTTTGCCTTGATTAGTGTTAGTGGCCTTTTGCAAATTGTAATTTTGATATACTAGCCTTGTGTACAAAAAAATGGAGGTAGTAACTATATTTGACTTCCTTCCCCATTGCGGTGACGTCGACGATATCTCGAACGTTGTGGTTTGGCGAAGTGCGTTCGACGGAAAACACCAGAGGGAGACCACGGTAAGTCGTTCGCAAGTGCCGCCTGCAAGCAGAGACAACCGCCTTATTTGCATCCCGGAAGTCTGTTGAACCAAAGGACGCGTAAATGTACTAGTACTACTCGTACACAATAGCGTCGTCCATCCAGCTTAGTGCGGTGAGATGGTTTCTCAAAGAAGACGATGGAGAAGCGGAGTCAGGAAGAGTGAAATGATGGTTGCTTCATCCGTGCTTTGTGATTTGTCGCCTCACTACGTTGTGATTTGTGATAGAAGGGACAGGGGAGTAGACTCTGTCCTCTATATGGTACATGCGTCCAAGCACGGGAGAAAGAGGAGAGACGTTGCATTTTTCTATTCCTTCAATCAATCAATCAGGGAGCTTCGGTTCCATCCTTTTGGCTTTGGCAACACCGTCCACAATGGTTCCCACGATGCCGAAAGCTATTTTCACATTTGGCCACACATTGTGGATGCCCTTAACCATACCACTTGGTTTTGCTCCTATGTGCTATCTATTCAAATCTCAATTATATTGATCTAAAAAATTATAGAATCAAGATTAGTAAAAAGGAGGTGATTTTGCCGCGCGGATGGCGGGGGAGGTTTCTTATTTTTAGAGGACGTTGTCCTGGCGGTTTGCTAACATGCGGTCCCACGTGTCAGTGCTTTACCAAGCCGATCCGCTTCCCACATGAGGCAGAACAACGGCAGAAGCAACACGTGGTTAACTTGAAGAAGATGAGGGAGAAGCGGATTCAGCAACGAGTGAAATGATGGTTGCTTCGTCCCTCCAACTTCTTTTTTAGCATTATTACTTCGTCCCTCCAACTTAACTGCGGGAAAGGTGCAGCTTTGTGATTTGACGCCTCATTGCTCATTACTACGCCGGCGCCATGACTGGGTGCTTCACCCCGGCTGCTCTGCACTGTATTCCGGTATGGCACGTGGACCCGGTAGCTTGATGCCCCACATGTCGGCGAAAGGGACTAGAAGATTTATGAAAGCGAGCGCTCCACTCTTACGACGGAGGAGTACACGACACGACGGCCCAGTGAACTGTCACTTGTACTGTATATAGTACTATAGTTTTGCTGTTTCGCACGATCCATCGATACAAACCCGATTAAACAGGAAAGGGCGGGATTTTTCCCGCGCGGTATATGATACTGGCCATACATTTCAAAGGCAATTTTAATGTATGCAAACTGAATAATTAAGTAACAATATGATATCTAGTAAAACTAAAAACACATATGATTTATTGTGTTAGAGTGTAGTAGTAGTGCTGTATTGCATAGTTGTTAGATGTAACATGCGAGAACGTGTAGAGATGTAGTTTTGGAGGGCCTACAGAGAGAAAAGCGTAATACGTTCACCGAACTTCAGAATAAGCTGATTACGGTCACTATATACGTTTTGCGGTGATTATACGGTCACTTGCTCACGGTTCAGCATCGGATTGCACTCTGTTGACCGGCCAAATAGTCTGCGTGGCACCATGTTGACTAGTTAAATTGACCATGTTCCTTGTGGGTCCCACCTGTCAGTTCGCATAGGGAAAAGGTCAGATAAACACAAATTTACGCAGGCGCGACAAGACTCCACCCCGTGCGCGGGAATCACCTGGTTGTGTATGTGTCTGTCAGGGCCTGATGTGTGCGCATGCACGTGTAGGTTGAGCACTTGAGCGTGAGAGTGTGTGTTGGTCGTGTGGTGTACTGGTGTGTGCATGCATGCGTGCGTGTGTGCGTGTGAGTGTTGCGTGCGTGCGTGGCTGCGTGTGTACGTGTGAGTGTTGCGTGCGTGCGTGGGTGCATGTGTTCGTGTGAGTGTTGCGTGCATGCAGTTCGTGTGCATGCGTGCGTGTGTGTATAATCACCACACCAGCTCCTGTGTGTTAAAACAGACGGCTCAGCATACCAATACAAGGCCACCTTGTCCGCTGTGCCCGCGGTCATGACTTCGAACCACCGTCCAATATTTTTTTGTCGTTTGTTTTCATTCTTACTAGCAAGATGCCCGTGCGTTGCACGTAACATCAAGATGCATTTGTATGACTAGTTTATCTTGTGAGAGAAAAGGATGAACGAGGGAAGGCCTTATTTGCAAATGTGGAGAGGTGTGTGGGTACCTTTTTGCAAAATTGTCATAGTTTCTTTCCTATCCGTCAGATATAAATCGGACGGCCTATATTGCAGGATGGCAGGCACACCATCATCACCAACTCTGTTTTTTATAAGAGTGTATTTTATCCCTACTCTTATAAAAAGCATAGTCGGTGATGATCGTGTGCCTGCCATCCTGCAATATAGGCCGTCCGATCTATATCTGACGGATAGGAAGGAAACTATGGCAATTTTGCAAAAAGATACCCACACCCCTCTCCACACTTGCAAATAAGGCCTTCCCTTGTTCATCCTTTTCTCCCACAAGATAAACTACTCATACAAATGCATCTTGATGTTCCGTGCAACGCATGGGCATCTTGCTAGTATTTTATAAGAGTGTAGATGTAGAGTAGATACAAGCCGACAGGTGGGCCCGATGGTAGTGAGATAATGTGATGCAACACTAGAGGTGCCACGTGGAGCGTTTAACTGGTCAACTAGTCGTGTCTTGAGCAAATACAGAGTTGTACGGTGAGCCCGTGACTGTATAATAACCACAAAACGTAAATGGTGACCGTAATGAGTGGATTCTGAAGTCCAATGTACGTATCGTGCGTTCACTTCAAATACAATGATCGTCACTGTATATATCGCGAGAGAAAGATGAAACATGCGTGAATGTGCTAGGGGCTTACTTTTAGAGGACCTGGAGATAGTTTGTGTGCGTACGTGAAAGGGGCGTAGAGGGGGGGTATGCGATGGAGAGAGAGATGCTCTTCGTTTCTCTTTATTATGACTAACTTTATATATAGTATAAAAATATACAAATTCACAGTGCGGAATAAATATCATTGTGGGCACCATGCAATGCAAGCGTTCATACTCCTCCATTTAACTTTCTAATGTTGTGTATATGTAGAAATTCTGAAATGTTTTTTGGCCACACTTTATTCAAAAGGAATGTTGTATGCGAAATAAACGTGAAGAGAGGGCTTTTTAGATCAATGGGGTACGTGATGTAACATGTGTGAATGTGTAGTTGATGCATTTGGCAGGGCCTAGAGAGGTATGTGTGTATTACGTATTCGAGAGAGGCATGGATAGAGGGGCCGGCAGGGGGCGTGGGAGAGATAGCACGAGAAATGAGAGTGGTCTAGAGAGAGAGACGAATATGACATCACGGCGAGAGATTCCCTTGAGTGTGTATATGCAAGGGGGGAGTGGATAGAGGCACCAGAAGAATATTTTTTGTGTGTGGTGTCTGTGTTGGTATGTGTGGGTGTGAGAAGATAACGAGACGTGGGGGCAGAGGGTGTGTCACCGCGTGAGGTCCGGTGGGTCGAGGTGAGGCCCTTCGTTCGGTTCCGTCCTGCGCTACATTGGTCGGCCCGTGACGCATTTAGGGAGACCCATGGATGACTAGTCGTACAAGACAAAGATAGCATAATTGTGAAGGACTCTATGTCCACTGACAAAGCCGGCTAGGATTTGTAACCCTAGGTTCTCGGACTAAGGTAACCCCTTTATCTCTGATATTACTATTCATCCAACCTAACTTTAAGGGGCATCCTACAGAATGCTCTGCTAGAATCATACTCGTCGATTAGGAAGAGAGGTGTGAGACAATGCGTGAGAGACAGGCCTAAAGATAATGTGCGTACAGGAGACACGTAGGCAGGTCTATGTATATAGAAAGGGTCGATGGGGATTGTGCGTGTGTATGCTTGCGAGAGGAAGAGTGCTTGTGATAAAGGTTAGTGAAAACAGTCGTAAATGGTTACGAGAGGGAGGGAGGGTTATATCGAGAGCATGTGTGCGAGAAAGACACCTCGGGAGAGAGTGTGTGAGCATGTGTGAGAGACCACCGATGGAGAGTGAAACTACACGTACAAGACTGTTGTACACATTGATTAAAGATATAAATTGTATCCAAATATTAGGATGGGATCATGATATTTGCAATTCGCGTAAGGAACGGTCATTGATCCATCAGACATCTAGATTCTATCGAATTTGAGCATGTCTATGTTATTATTCGACACAATTGATCCACATAGTTAGTATTTTGAACTCCAGACAATGCATCGCTTTAGCAATCGAATATAAACGTGAGTATAGTTCATGTTGTGTGTGTAAAGCACATTATACATACGAAAGTTACACAATGAACATTATAAATAGCTACCTATGAACTAGCATACATTTGAATTCAACTTAAGGTGGTTTAAAAAATCGAATTCAACATGAAGTCCATTCAATTATTTGAATTTGATATCATGGCATTTGTAAATCATACCTAAATTATGGGGGCACCAATCTTTGCTCTGATTTTGTACATAATAGCATATGTAGTCGTGTACAAAATAGATTCTAATTTAGCTCCTCCATTCCAAAATAATCGTAGTTATAGGATTTTCAAGTGTCAAAATTTCAAAAAGAAGCGGATAATTTAATGAGGTTTTCAAACATACAAGGTCAAATTTAACGTTGTCTATTTAGGTCAATCCTCAAAGTTCAAGAGTACTCTAAACGTGAATGCTTGTGTTTCAAAATTTCGAACGAAGCGCCAAAAGAGCCTCTACTCGCCCGAAACCGCGTGAGACCAATGTTTGGTAGTACAAGGAAATTACTTTTCTAATAACTCCGACCCGTGAAACCTACCGGCCCGACGTCCAAAGGTCTAAACCGGGGTAGGTTTGTAGCTTCATCTAGACGCCACGCAACCGCCTCCGAAAAACATTCATACACAATGGCCGCCTAAGCACACATGCGCGCGGCCGAAATCGCTCCCGCCCACTATTTGGGACACCTGGGATTACCATCCTACCCCCGACCCGCAGTAGGTCTGAAAATTTAAGAGGGGGCAAAGTTTGTACTTTCCCCAAATTTCAAACAAGCGTGTCCCATCTTCTGTTCAAAAAAGCCAAAAACAAGCGCGTCCCAGACCGAAACATGGTTCTCCCCCTCCCTCCCGCCCACCCGTCCGATTCCCCATTCGTACTCCGTGGGCGCGAAAAACTACCTCTCCACCAGCCGCGAAACCCCGGCGTCCTCCGTCAGCCACCCCATTCCACCCATCAACCGCCGCCCTCCTCCATCACGCCGGAGCCGATACCCCGACGTCGTCGTCCACCGCAACCTCAACCGCAACGCCCTCCACGGCTAGTAGTTGAAGCCGAGGCCGAGCCGTCCGTACCCGAGCCAGTTCAACCACGCCGTCCTGCGCCTCACCGCTGCCGCTCCAACTTCGCCACCCTCCACCGCACCGGAGCTGTTCCTGCTACGCCGTCCTTCGCCGCCTCGGATCTGCTTCCCCTCCGCCGACATACGGCCACGGCAACACAGTCAACAATTTGGCCATGGGTTCGTCCAAGCCTGCACCCTCCTCCAGAACATCGGTTTCCCCGGCAAAAAGAAGAAGATCGGCGCGACATGTGGAGGCGACCACACCGGCAACCGAAAATGGTACTCCTCTTCCCTTATTCGTGCAAATCTTATGTGTCTGCTTGCACGGTATTCATCCCACAGAAGACACTAGTTGACCGCTTCTTCTTGATACTAGATGTTCCTAGTAACTCGCGATGCACAAGGTTTCTCCTCATATACTATTTCACCTTAGCTAGAGGTCCGTCGCCCCCTGAATTTCAATTCCTGGTCAGTTGATTCCCAATTAACGGAAGCATTCCCCGGCGTAACAGGCGCTAGTCCGCCTATTACGCCGGGGAAGCAGCGCCTCGGTGTTTATCTTAGGGGCGTGTGGGGCCTAGAGCTACTGGCGCCCGATCTGGAGGTCGGCCGGGATTAAAGGGATGGCCTGGGGCGCTGCCAAGCACGGCGGTGGTGTGAGGTCGAGGGGAGGGCGGGGCGGCGGAGGCAGGGGTCTGGGCCGGTGGTCGCTGGCGGTTCGAGAAAGATCGTCAACAGTGACTGGCGGGAGGTAGACGAAGGCCATCTGCCCGTTCCTTTTAGATCGGACGGTTCATTAAAAAAATCGACTGACCTATTTATTTTCAGTCGACTGTTATCTTGATATGACCACATGTGGTGGTGTGCTGGAGGAGTACATGCATTTCCTGTGCTCATATATTACAAAATCATACGGAGTACAATCTAATTTTGTTTGCCATGCAATGTTGTAGAGCTATCATATGTCTCCTGTCATTTATTTTTCAGCCACCTGCTATCTGCTACTTTTACAGTGCACTAGTACTACACACACTTCACCCATACTCTCACTATTGTGTTTTTATGAAAGGGTATTTCAGACCCTGCCTTGACAGAAGCAGAAAAGAATAGAGAGAAGTCGCTCCAGCGTGGTACGCGGCTAGGCCAGAAACGTTTCAAGGCTTTAAAGGGTGTGGTGTCAGCAGATGGAGACGAGGAACATAGCTCTGGAGTTGATGATCTCGCTCGCCGTGAACCACCATCCCAGGTGCTTGCTTTAACTTCACGGTGTCATATGTGGTTGCATGTTGCATATGGTGTCTAGCTTGTATTCGAAAGGCTGAAGTCGGTCTTTATCAAGATAAGGAAAGATATTTTTACATGAACCACCATCCCGGGAGCACCAGAAGACAAATAGCTAGTCAGGGCACTGGCCGAGCCAGTGAAAAGCCCAGCACAGACATGCATCACCTGGAAGCCAACTAAAAAGCCACGATGGTGGCGAAGTAGCCCGCCTCCCACCAGGCTCTCAGGTCCTAGATGATCATGCTCACCACTCCAGCCGAATGTCTAGCTTGTATTGCTTCCAATTTGGTTAAATTGCATCTGCTTAGCTTACACACTATACCTTTGAATATGACACGCCTTCTTGTTTTTGGTACATACTAGTACATCTGTCTATTAACCATGTTCTTACATCAAACTAATGTTCTTGTGTATCCCTCATCAATCACTTATGATGAGGCAGTCAGGCCAGTGGACTACTGTGATAAAGATCCTCATTTAAAGAATGCAGCGTCAGCCTCCCCACATGATTCTCAAGAAACAGCAAGGCTAGATGAAGATAGTGAACGTAGCTCTATAGTTGATTACCGCATTTCCCCTACACTAGCATCGCAGGTGCTTGCTCTAACTTGGCAGCGTGATATGTGGTTGCATGTTGCATATGGTGTCTAGATTGTAATTCTTCTAATCTGGTTAAATTGCATGTGCTATTCTGCTTAGTTTATACATTATACCTGTTAATGTGACATGCCTTCCTGTTTTTAGTACATAGTACATCTGTCTATTAAGCATGTCCTCACATAAAACTATTGTTTTTTTGTATCCCGCATAAATCAATATGACGAGACACCTTCAGTATATGCAGTGTGATATTAGTTGCATCTTTGATATGATTTATAGCATGCGCTGCTTCTAATTTGTTGAAATGCCATTTATGATGGGACACTTTTAACTTGGCAGAGTCATATTGGTTGCATCTTTCACGTGGTGTCTAGCTTGCATTGCTTCTTATTTGTTGAAATGGTTTCTGCTTAGTTTACACAAACAGTTGTGAATATGCCATGTCGTCCTGTTTTTGGTATTATTCCATCCTGGAATCATGTGTTTGCCTTACATCAAAGTAGTGATTGTCAGTATCATGCACGAATGAGTTCTGAAGAGTGAATTTTATTGCTTTTTCTTGTCGGTTTTACTTGACAATTCAAAATCAATAAAGCGGAAGGAAGTTAGCAAGGCAGCGGATGAAGGTGCTCCTTCCAAACGGAGGGCCTCTACAGATTCTACTCCTCCATCCCCCCAAGATGATTTCCAAGACAACACATGCATAGACACTCAACATAGCTGTGTTGGTGATGAGCACGTCTCCCCTAGTGCACCATCACAGGTGCTCCCTCTAACTTGGCACTGTTATATGTGGTTGCATGTTATGTATGATGTCTAGCTTGTATTGCTTCTAATTTTGTTGAATTTCATCTGCTTACTTTACACATTATACTTGTGACTAAGACACGTGTTCCTGTTTCTAGAACATACAATATCTGTCTATCACACCATGTTCTTACATCAAAGTACATTTGTTCTGAAGAACTAAATTGTTATTTGTTTTTCTTGTCGGCTTGACTTAACATGGCACAGAGAAAGAGGAAGCAAGACAGAACGACAGGGAAAGGGAAGCGGAACAATCCTGCAGATTCTGCTGGTACTGATGGTGCAATAGAAGGTCAAAGTCCAGCGGAAAATTGTACCGACAGGGTATCCCGTGCTACACGAGCTGCAGAACAAGCCAAACAGAAACAAATAGCTTCCACCAAACAAGCAGAGACAACCCTAGTTGTTGCAACACATTCCACAGTACCACCAGTTGCACGATTTACTCGTTGGTCAACTCAGCTAGCAGCACGTTCCCAAGCTCCCTTGCCACCTGACACTACTTCTGAAGCACTCTTGACACAAGATGAGTTGGCAAGATCAGATGAACTTTGTGAGCTTCAACAGCAAGAAGGTAGTTGCTGGAGTCAAGTTACAGTTGCATGCTTCTTTATATGTAGTCTCACAGTTTGATGTACACTAACACTTCCTATGTTTGTTGTTGGACTAGCACCTAGGCGCAAGAGGAAACAAACTTCAGGGAAATGCTCGATAGGTTAACTAAATCTAGAGGAGGAAGAATGGAGATCCGTTTTGAGGCAGGTTTAAAAAGGCCACGTGATGCTACAGAGTCAGCCAAGTTAGTATCAGAGGCAGCGGTTGCTGTTAGGTGTCATGTACGTATCCTCCCAACATGGATTCAGTACAGGAATGACAAAGACGAAACCCAGTTCAACACCTTCCTCGACCATTTATCTGTAAGTATGGTTATGTATGGAAACTAGTAATATCGTCTTGCTCTGTCCAATACTTTCTAGGTTGCTGATAATGAGACTCCCATAATTTTCAACAGATGAGGTTCAAGTTGGATAGCCAAGATGATGCAACCAGACAAGCTTGCACCCATGTTTTCAAGTCTGCTCTGCGATAGTATCGGTATAACTTGAGGAAAACTCACTTTGAAGGCAAGGCTAATAGTGAACTTGCCAAAACATCTCCAGTGGAAAATATATCTGATGAAGACTGGAGAGGCCTCGTTAAACAATGGTCCGATCCGAAGTATCAGGTACATTATATATATGTGATCAGATCACATGTTGAAGTCCTATTTACGCATGTGCCACACAAATCTATCTTCTTGTAGGTGAACTGTTCAAAGAACAAGGCCAACCGTACGAAAGTGAAATTCCAACAGACGACAGGATCTCGTAGCTATATTGCACACTGCGAAGCTCTTGTAATTAGTTGTTATTTCACTCTTTTCGCTGTACCATATTATCAGATCTATATTGACTTGTTCCAAATGCAGAGGAAAGCCCGCAATACCTGAACCAAATGTTGTGGAAATCTTCAAGGACTGTCACACCAGCAAGAAGAAGGGCATGACTACACCAGTCAAAGCCGCTGTTGTAAGTCCTTAATCCTCATGCCTTTTAACTACTACTTACTTTGACTTGTTCCTTGAACTGCATGGTTTGCAGCCAATGTCTATTACTCTTTTCAATTTTATACACAATTGTCTTAGCGTATCATTGCACCTTACAAGGTTTAAAAGAGAGGAGTGATGTTCCTTTGATATTGACCTATAATCTACTTCCGTGCTGGACTTGCCCACACAACGTTATAATTGCCTGTTTGTCTGTTCTCGAGTGTTTTGTGATATGAATGATGTCATACTATGCTTACCATATTATAAACTTCGTCTCTTTATCCTTAGCCCTAAATACAATGTGAAGAAATAGACAATACATTAGCGATGGTACATGGTCATATGTTTGGAACCTGGTTTTATTATGTACTTTGCAATAAAATACAATTATTATTTTACATGGGTTCACCAGAATAAGTTATGTATATAGACCAAAGCTATTTTGTTTGGTTTTGCTGCCTCCTTAATATCTTCTGTTCTGGTACTACTAATGTAAAACCTCAACTTTTCAGCGAGCTATGGAAAAATGGTGGAACTGCCACCTTCTGAAGGTGGTGAGGCAACTATAACCGCAATGTCAGCTCTTGCTACAGTGGGTCAGTACCTGTCCACTAACAGTGCCAAAAGCACGTTCCTGCGTAATACTAGCTTGGTTGTTAAGGCAATCTCTTCCAAACTGCCTCATGATCAAGATATGCAAGCTCAAAACAATGTTGTATCTGCGCTCCAGACACAAGTCCATTCCCTAACAGAGACCCTTTGTGAAACAAGGAGAGACATTGTTCGATGTTGTCAAGATATGCATGGTTTTGAAACCAGACTATCAGACATTTTCTATGTTATTTAGGAGCCTAGGAGAACTGAAGGCGAAGGTTATGGTGCTCCATCGGACAATATAGCATGAAAACATAACAGTCAGGTCAAATGAACTGAGCTTCTGAACTTCTGGTGGTGCATTTATCTGCTAGACTGTTAACTTTTATGCCAACCTTCCTTTTGTATAGTGTAGGGTGTTCCCTATATTTGCACTGGTGGCGAACTTTGATGCCCAGTGGATGTAATATGTGTAATAGTCGTGATAGCCTAGCGTAAGTTGCTTTCTTATTTATTTCCTTATTGTCTTGTTTATTTGTTTTCTTGTAGTCAGTGCAGTTCTTCCGCGGTTTGCTAGAGGCCGCAATTACCTATTTTTTTAAACTAGGCCACATTAACCATGGGCTACATATTTACTGTAGTTAACATGGGCCTCCTACGGGCCGTAGAAACAATGGGCCTTCTAAGGGCCGTAGAAACTATGGGCCTTCTACGGGCCATATCATCAATGGGCCTTCTATGGGCCGTATGATCGGTTGGCCAAACATGGGCCAATAACAGACCACATTATGGTCGTAAATGGGCTAGAATTGAAATCGTCCGTTCATGGGCCGACTATAATGGGCCGTCGTTAATCGGCCGTATTTGATGACGCTATGAAAACGGCCCAACGTATTAACGGGCCACAAACGGGCCGACTGTAACCATGAGCTGAATTTGGCCCACAAGCAGAAATGACGATAACCGGCCGTAAGTAAACGAATGCTGGAAATGAGCCCAAGAATAAATGGGCCCTGAGAAGGCTGAAAGATAACATGGGCTAGAAATGGCCCAACTGAATAATGGGCCGTTAATGAGTATAAAGTGATACACTGTTCATTACGGGCCAGTTTTACCATGGGCCATTAATGAGTATAAAGCGGTACACTGTTCATTCCGGGCCAGTTTTACCACGGGCCGTTAATGGGCCGAAGTTACTAAGGGCCTCATATGGGCCGAAAGACGTCATGGGCCATACATGGGCCGGAAGTTAAAATGGGCTGCAATTATATTGGATGGCCCAGATGACGCTACTGGGCCTAATTCGGATAGGCTGTAAACGGGCCCTGGGTTAGCAGGCTTTAAATGGGCTATATGCAAACAGGTCGTTAACAGGCTTGCCGTGGGCCGGCCCGCCACCTTTTGACCAAGTCAAACGGGCCGGCCTTTTCACTGGAATGGGCCTCTGTTGGGTCGTGCTACGTGTCGACGTATCATAGGCGCTTTGGGTCCAATGAGTGGATGACATCTGTCCCAACGGTGAGCCGACACGTGTTTCCTCCAGCAAATGATGATTTTACACATGGAAAATCCCCATTGGTCGGGGTTGTTAACGGGTTATCGGATTCAAAACCGGACCCGATAGCTTAATGGCGTTCCGTTATGGTGGATGCCACGTGTCGGTCACCCTTGACGAAAGCACTTCTGTGACGCGCGATTTATAGTCATGGAAGTGGACACTTCCGTGATGATAATTTTGGTAATGTCATGGAACACTTCTACGACAACACAGGTATGACTATCTTGATTCTGTCATAAATTTGTCATGGATGTACATGCATGACATAAAACGTGATCTACTGTGACAAACACGTATCATCACGGAAGTATATATTTTTTGTAGTGCTACTATTTGGTGTTCTCAGTGGTGGCACCTTGACAGCAAACGTCCCAGAAATAAAAGACCAAACCCTAATGTTCAACTGCCTTACTATTACCTGCCTCCCATAATCCTTGCCAATGTCGTTGAAATACCGACCGTCCCTGTTGTCCTGACCAGATGACGCACTCCTGAACATCTTCCCGAAAAAGAGACGTAATAAATATAAAGGTTATAAACCTGCAGTATCAGTGTTGAAACTTTTCAAAGTCGATCTCAATCTTTCTTACTGACCTTTTACACTTACCATGCAACAGAGATATATTTTTAGTTCTATATAATTGACGTATATAAATATATACATATATTAATTTTTAATTAAACTACAACCTCAGCCAAAGTGAGATCCTCTGATGCTAGTTTGCTTGTGCAACACTTAACACAAAGATAACCATGAAACCTAACAAAAGTAACAAGCTCGTATTACAAGGACGAGAGTACACAAAACAAAAAACAAACTCAAATCAGAGCTACAGTGTAAAACTATACAGTTTTATTCTATGAATCCTGACCACAACAAATTCATCCAGGAATTGAATCTCGTGTATCAAGAATGGCCACGCAAAGGTGCGTTGATAAATTTTTTACTAACCTTTGATTGCCGAATCTTATGCGCTGATTGTTCGGAACTCACACCTTTCTAAATTGTGGGGGGATCTGCTTCCCTGCAGTTTGTCAGTGATCTCCTTCAATGATTTTGAATCTGGGAGGGAGAGAAAAGAGAAAGAGAGAGGGAGAGAGAGAGAGAGAAAGAAAGAGAGAGGCTACTTCGATTTTTTGCGTGCAGGAGAAGAATAACCTGATAGGTGGGGTGAGTTTTGGGACGCATGAGAGATGCACATGTTTTTTCGGCGTGACGAGATGTGGTAGGTCAACTTCACTTGACCGTCGATGAGACTGACAAGCGGGCTCTCAGTTACTAATTCCTCTAAGTCTCTCACTAACTTGTGGGGTCGGCCTTATATGAGTCCTACGAGGAGTACCTCCATCTGGGGTGAGAAAATGTGGTAGGTGGACTTCGAAGTCATACTGACATGTGGTCTCTCAAATAGTTCCTCCAAGTATTTGACTAACTTGTGCGGTCGTCCGCACATGAGTTCCAGATCTCTCTCCATCTAGCATCGGTGGCGACAGGCGAGGCATATTCTAGCTCTCCAAAGGAAAGCCAATCCTGATCCCTCCGGAGAGTTCGCTCGTCACTGAAAAATTATCGGTCTCCTTCATCTCACTCGCCGTGGATCTCCTGTTCAGGTAATCCATTGCATCATCACCATGATTATGCCACCGATTCAATGTTTGAACAAAAAAATTACCGGTGCTAGCAATTCTACGGGCTCCGTACACACCGCATGTGTGCAACACAGCAGGCGGGGCCCGATTTGAATATCGGTTCCGGATCCAATTATCTACAGCTGGTCCGTGCTCAAACTGTTGCGCCGTCTTAATAGCAGAAGGGTTATGGATTTAAAATTAGGACTCAGCTGACCTCACTTTAATCATGCCAACTGCATGCTTGCACCGTGGTTTTGCTAACTTGAGTTATATCTCCAGCCATGTAAAACTTAAGCACTCTTGTGACCACAGATTATATTAGTTGCAGAGCTCAATGAAACCGCAGTCAAAATTCACTATCCTGATCCCTAACATGAGGTCACAGGTCAAATGATTGTATAGATCCGCAATCTATAGCAGAGATCCAAAGGACTTACGTTCGTTTTTGCAAAGCAGTTACTAACTCAGAGTTAGAAACCGTCTTAGCTAACCAAGCTGTTGATGATGGTCTCACATGGACTGCTAACAACTGTCTTACATAGCTGACCTGGTAACGATGATGTCTCGTGACCTCTGATGTAGAGTTCGATGAGATGGACTCCACCCCATAGCTGTCGGAGACTCGGTCTCAGTCTGTCGATGGCACAGAGATTGTCACCCAAGATTTCATGGTTCATGACCAACTAGAGACAGAGAGACTAAGGATCGAGTTAAAACGTGCAGCACACAAAAAGCTTGTTAGGAGTACAGGACAAAGAAGCAGCTTGCTGCCTTGAAGTTTTTTATCATGCATCTCGCGTGTGTCGTTGAAATTTCTTTGGAAATCAATGCCTCTCATTCTAGCTGCATTTTTAATCACGGCTTAAATATTTGTCTTTGTTTTGCTGACGGCGTTTATATGTAAGCTTCTACCAGAAAAGCATGTGGTTCAACAATACATTTGCTAAAGGTCATTTCTTATCTTTGTCCACAGAGCTGTTACAATGGGTGAATATGAAGAAGAGTTCAGCACAAAACTTAGCTTCCAGAAATTCATTACTGTCTGTGAAAAGCTAACAGAACCACAAAAGCAGCTTGTCAGAGATATTGGTTTTGGATACCTTCTAGATCTGTGCTGTCGCGAGCTTCCAAGGTGTTTCGTTCGCTGGCTTGTCCGCTATTTTGATTGCCCTTCCAGGTGTTTCATATTGCCTAGTGGATACAGATTCCTTATCAACTCGTACACCGTGCACCGAATCTTAGGGATTCCACTGGGCGGGCAGATTATCCCTAGAAAATTCTCACAAGCTTTCAGATGTCAGGTTAAGTCTGAAACTCGGTGTGCTGGGCACGCTCCAAACATCAGAGAGTTAACTGATCTCATAACCCCAGAGCTGACAGGAGAAGTGTTTCAACGGGTTTTCGTGATGTTTGCAACAGCGGTATTTCTATGCCCAACGACATATGATTGCGTTAGCCCCGACTACTTAGCCGCTCTAGAAGGACCAGCAAGTAACATATCATCATATGATTGGTCCAATGCTGTCACAGAGAAACTGGTGGCATCACTCCAGACCTTCTAGGACAAAGGATTCGCAGGCGCCTTGTGTGGCTGCCTCCTGATTCCAGTGGTTCGTTCACTAACTTGTACATTTCTTTGTACCCACAAGCAGCTACAAGAACATGATTCATTTTTACCTCTTCCCCACTTGCAGATAATGTATTTTAAGTACCTGGATACGAAGATTATGGACCTGGAACCTGACACTCCTGCAAGACTTGTCATGTGGGACACAGAGGCCATTAAGAATTATGCTAATATAGACATCCTGTCAACAGAGGACGGAATTTTTTGGAAACACACGGTGAGTCAACTTTTCATCATTTTCCTTTGGCGAAGTTTTCGACTCAACATAATGACTTAGCTGCCATGTATTAATTTGACTTGACTGTAATTGTTTCCTTCCGCATGGCAGCTGAAAGACATTAGGCGCACGCCTTTCCAACCACTGCCTGGCTTTCAGGCGCCATTTTTCCAAATGAGTCGCAGACTAGAAGCCTACATAGAAGAATTTGTGCCTCAAGAAAAACTTTGTTCCGTAAGTGATTTCCAGCTTCTGCACCTGATTTTATGTTTGAAATGATGTTCCCTAAGTTTTTACGAAATAGATACATGTCCTATTGTGTTCATCTAGACAGTTTCCTATAGTACGTTAGTTGTGCTTTTGTCTTAAAACTAGAAGTGCTTCATATAGGACGTTAGTTGTCCTTTCGTGGTCATCCACACAGTTCCCTATAGTACGTTAGCTATGCTTTTGTGTTAAAACTAGAAGTGATTCCTATAGGAGGTTAGCTGTGCTTTTGTGTTAAAACCAGAAGTGCTTCCTACAGGACGTTAGCCATGCTTTTGTGTTAAATATAGAAGTGCTTCCTATAGTACATTAGCTATGCTTTTGTGTTAAATATAAAAGTGCTTCCTATAGTACCTTAACTGCGCTTTTGTGTTAAAACCAGAAGTGCTTCCTATAGGACGTTAGCTGTGCTTTTGTGTTAAAACCAGAAGTGCTTGCTATAGTACGTTAGCTGTGCTTTTGCGTTAAAACTAGAAGTGCTTCCTATAGGACGTTAGTTGTGCTTTTGTGTTAAAACCAGAATTGCTTCCTACAGGACGTTAGGTGTGCCTTTGTGTTAAATATAGAAGTGCTTCCAATAGTACGTTAGCTGTGCTTTTGTGTTAAATATAAAAGTGCTTCCTATATAGTACGTTAGTTGTGCTTTTGTGTTAAATATAGAAGTGCTTCCTATAGTACGTTAGTTGTGCTTTTGTGTTAAATATAAAAATGCTTCCTATAGTACGTTAGCTGTGCTTTTGTGCTAAAACTAGAAGTGCTTCCTATAGGACGATAGATGTGCTTTTGTGTTAAAACCAGAAGTGCTTCCTACAGGAAGGTAGTTGTGCCTTTGTGTTAAATATAGAAGTGCTTCGTATAGTACGTTAGCTGTGCTTTTGTGTTAAATATAAAAGTGCTTCCTATATAGTACGTTAGCTGTGCTTTTGTGTTCAATATAGCACTGCTTCCCTGCAGCGGTAGGTCAACCATGCTTCGTATAATACGTTGGGTGTGCTCTTTCAAGGAATGTGTTGACCATGATTCATGGACCTTGTTAGCCGCGCTTCCCGCAGCATATCATGTGTGATTCTGCAATTCTTGACAGAACGTACAGTAGGTCACAAGATATTTTTCATTTTCGGTATTAATAACTAATTTTCATTTTCGGTATTAAAAATTTCTGATGTTTTTTTTCAATTATAGGCCAAGGTGAAAATTGACAAAGTTATCAATGAAATGTACACAAAACTTTTCTCGCGGTTTCAACCAGTTCTCGAGTAGAAATTGGAGAAGCTCCTTTCACTTGGTAGGGATCTTAGTGCAAAAGAAACCAAGACCAGAGACCGGGGTGTTTATTGTAACTTGCAACAGGACAACTCGAATGAAAAAGAAACTTTTTCATCACTCCCTTCAACATATTCTACGCTTCCAAGTTCTAGCACGACAAGCAGTCAAAGTTCTTCCAGCAGTGGCTCGACCAGTGTTCTTCACGCCATGTCATACTCCCTGGAAAATTTAAAGGGTTGCTGCGATACCCCTGACCCACTCCCAGAATCCGTACGACAAAGAGCAGTCCCAAGTTCATCTATCTTCACGCCTAAAATCATCAACTCAGATTAAGTTGCTACTGTAGGTGAACAGGATTGACCACAACAAAGAGGACATTGATGAACAAGCCAAGCTTCATCTAGACAAAGTGCATAACCATCTGCACAACTACCTTGATGGCTTGCTGGTTCATGAGCCCTTTGTGCCAACATCTGAGATGCCGGAGGGCGGGGCAATTATAATGACAGGTGAAAATTCGTCTGAGTGTTCTGTACCAATTGAAACCAAAAATACCGCTGGAGGATCTGCAGACCACAACTCTCTGACAAGCCCACTGGAAAAACTCTTGGAGGAAACAGCAAAACCTACTACAACAGAAACATCAACCTCGCACTCTACGGTTGACAAACAATTACTGACTTGTCCAATCTCAACCGATACACTTGGAGCACCTGTTTATCACATTTGGAAAATGTCACCAACTACTGCACGGTCTAGCGGTTCTGATAGCGCTCACAAAAATTCTTCAACCAACACAAAGGACCTCACTGTAACCCAACCTGCACAAAACTTAAACAATGCCACGGGACAACGTTCTTCTTTGCTGCCGGAAGCTAAGGTCCATCTTGTTTCAACTTGGAGTGATGAGAAGAACATTGCTAAAACAGAACACACAAGAGCTACTTCCTCAATTGCCCCAACAGTAGAAGTCCCCAGTGATTCTGCCAGCGGTTCTGGCTCACTACTGGACACGGGAAAAGCAAATCCATCCACTAGTGATGCTCCATTGGTTGCTGCCGCATCTGTCGATGCGGAAGACAATAACATTGAAGAAGAACATGAACAATGTACCAAGCAACCACGTATTGATCCCACAGACAGCGTCCCTATTACCACAAGCGCAGATCCACAAGAACCAGAAGCACAAATGGCAGCTCAAAAGAGGTCCTCACAGCAGTCAAAAGATCCACGAAAAGAGAGCACGGCGCCTCCAAAGAAAAGAGTTAGGATACTGGAGCCTCCTCATAATTCAACAGAAACTGCAACCAATCAGTCTCTACATGCTGACAACCGAAGAGCCTTCCTTGATTGTGGATTCATTGATGATGATGAAATATGGTCTGACCCATCTATCTATGAACAACTTGACAGAGTCATTGAAGAAAATAAGAAGCAACCCTTTCATAACCAAGTAGCATCCCAACAATGCCAACCTGATATTGTCTCGCACTTGGCCAAGAATTCAAGCTCGTCAGCGACATATTCCCTTTATAACTATCAAGAGCCACCTATACCCAGCAGATCAGGATCAATGTCAGGCGGTAGCCACCTCTCACAGGCTTTAACTCAAACTGTCTTGTCCCAAACTTCGCCAGCAACTCCTTTGTCCCAACACCACCACCAACCAGTTCCTAGTATCAAAAACCACTTCTACCGACATCCCGGTGCTCCGAATAACGGCGGTTCAGACAGTAGCCAGCGCTCACCTTATGCAATGAACAACCAAAGTCACAAGCAGTACCAGCAACAAACCCCTGTCGGTGATGCGCACTACCCCCAACACAATGATGCTCAGAATAACAGCACTACATGGTGCCAACAACGCCAACCTCAAGAGCAGAACCATTAGCAACCACATAGAGGTAAGTCTAATGGGCAAAGTTACAGTGCCTTGCAACAACAGTTCAACAGCATGCAGTATTCCGGCCATCCTCTGCAGCATTTTCCAACAGATATTCCTTCGAGCTCAACCGGTGATCCAACTTTCAGAACATTAGAGCTGCGCACACAGCACCAACCACAAGGCCTAATGTTCCAAAGAAACAACAATTATAATGAGGGTCATCTGCAACTTAGTAATGGTCAATTGAACTCCGGTGGTCATGTCTTCCAGCCTCATCAATATCATTCTCAGCTAGAACAGACTCGATTCACTGATCAAGGGAATGACCATCAAGATCACTGCCAACTTTTGGAAATAAGAGACTCTACAATGGAGGAGAAAGAAGTGTATGAAACAATCGTCAACAATACACCAGGTGTCAAGCAAAATGATAGGTAATGAATTCGTTGTTCCTGTTACAGTAAAGTTTTGGTCCCTTCATTTACTAATGCAATGTGTTCTGCCTGAAGCTATCATATTCAAGTGTTTTGGCTCGATTCTTCTACTATTGTAATTGAATTCTAATCATTTCCTCTTATGTTAAATAAGAAAATCACACGATTTAAAATTCATTTATTTTTGTTCACAACAAGAGGATATTCTTCGTCGATCGATGTTGGGCCGATCATCGAACTTTAGGTTTGTCAATGAAGGTATACAGATATATCAACTCATTCGTGGTCGATGCTTACTCAGCGTTGCTGATGAAAGAACAATTCTACGCAACGCCAACATTTGTGCACCAGCATATAATGTACATTGACGCTTCTGTAAGTTCTTGCTTCTCATAAATAATAATAACAAACTACATTTACTACTACTACCACACTGAGTAACACAACTTCAATTTTCTGCAGGATAAATTTAAAGTTCTAGGAGCAAGCACAGAACTACTCAAGGAACACATTGTGGAAAAAACTATTGGGTACAGGCTGCCCAACAAATGTAAGATAGTGAGTTCACCCTACTCACTCTATCTGCCCAGTGTTCATCTTCGATTCTACAAGTTTTTCTTGTTACAATGATATTATTCCCTGTTAATTGTTTTAGGTCTTAATACCTATGAGAAAGGAACCACATTTTATCTACCTCATCATCGTGAAGCTTGCAATGCGTCGCTTCAAAATTCTGTGTCCTTATATCAATTGCGACGGTATAAAGGAACACTCGGACATTGTGTCACGACCGGATTTTGGGATATGAATTCCCAGAAAAATGGCCTGTGTGCTCACCAGCCCCAGGATTACTGTTAGCTGATGAGGTACCAACTTGATACAAGAATTCCAAGCAAGGAACAAAAATATGTAGTACAAGACCATTGTGGCCTAGGGTACAACATTTGGTTTCTAATGGTTGAGGGCGGAAGCGGTTGGAAACATCTGCGTCTATGGGATTCACTGATCAAGGGAATGACCATCAAGATCACTGCCAACATTTCCCACAAGAACGGCTGACCAGGTAACTCTTATCTTCGCGAGGCTGCACATGTCAACACGTAGGCTCCGAGGGTGTCACCGCGATGCATACCTCCACGCAAGGCAATCTGGCCAAGACAATAGCCAGGGACAAGCCAGTGAGTACGTTTGAATGTACTCGCAAACATTAAGAACACGGGTATAATATATCCAACATACTCCAGATTTAATAGTCGATCATACATCCGTCACAAAAATATACGAGAAGCCATGATGCACACATATGGATAAAAATATACCAAAATAAAATACTGGGTGCCAAACGAGTGTCTGAATGACTCCTCGAGCGGAAAATGCAGAAATAATAATACTGGTGCCAAACGAGTGTCTGAATGACTCCTCGAGCGGAAAATGCAGAAATAACAATACTGGTGCCAAACGAGTGTCTGAATGCCTCCTCGAGCGGAAAATGCGGAAAATAATAATACTGGTGCCAAACGAGTGTCTGAATGACTCCTCGAGCGGAAAATGCGGAAATAATAATACTGGTGCCAAACGAGTGTCTGAATGACTCCTCGAGCGGAAAATGCAGAAATAATAATGCCGCAGTCGGGCGTCGGGGCGACACCACATAAAGGGCTTATAAAAGAAAAATCACAGTGAATATCCAGGAGGTAGAACCATCCCAGGGATACTCAATAATATGTGTGATATAAATGGTTAGTCCAAAACAATAGAGATCATAATCCAAAGGTGCCATAAACATAAACAATATTTAGTACAGTCGTTTCTCCATCCGAAAACCGATAATCAGTCAAGTCGTATCTCCATCCGAATACCGTTACTGAGCTCTAGTTAAACCGTTCTCCATCCGAATACCGTTACAAAGTTCTAGTTAAATCGTTCTTCATCCGAATACCGTTACAGAGTTCTAGTTAAATCGTTCTCCATCCGAATACCGTTATCAAGATTTAACCCAGACTGTGGTCCTTACTCAAGAACATGACTATCCAACAGGATATATCCTCTGCAGAGGGAGTACCATTTTCCACGAGTAACGGGATTACTCGGTCCCTCGGGACTAATTCCGTCTACGGTCTTTTGATTGAAAACACGCCTGACCTGCACACACCAGCTTAACTCACCAGTGCCTGGAATCACCCACGACACCTGCCAAGAAAAACTCTAAGTGGCGAGGCTACAACCTCGACGTAGCATGGGATCACAAAATTTATACCGCGCGCAAACTGGGGAAGCTATCCCCTTCGGCTACAACCGAAAACACCCATGCCCCCGGACCGAATGACAGGCTTTAATCCGCGGCCGCGGGACCTTCATCACGGCCTCTCTGTACGGTGTGTGCTTTGGAAAGGGGTTGACAACCTACTGAACCATACCCTGTCCCCTGCAGGGACAAGTGGTGGTACCGACAAAGAAGGAAGCTATTGAACGAGACTCGGTCTACAACCGACTCAGGTGATCCAAGTATCCACCAACAATACTACCACTAGTGAAATAAATCACCACTCCTCGAGCCTCACCATGCTATGCCGGGCATACTCGTCACAACGAGGGATTAGGGACAAGCTCGTGTCTACCCAAGACCACGACTTTCCCGCTTCCTACCGGTGTGCAAGAGAAACTCACGAGGGTGATCCAAATCCTTAGGGTATCCATTGCTGGCCACAAACAACTCCAAAGTGCACTCATGCACGAGACTACATCGATACATAAACTGTCACATATACTCCAAGTCAAAAGGTGTTGTGATCGCATCAAAACACCACAACAAATATTATGCCAGAGTTCAGAAATGCTTGCCTTCAAAAGTATGCAAAGGATGCACTTAGTGGAAGCTTTCCTCTTCCTCCAAAAATCCTATTTTGCAAAATACACAAATACAAATATTTCAAACACAGTACCAAAACCTGTCTCAAATATTTTTGAAATAAATCTTAAAATAAACTAGATGAAATTTGAGAGAGGTAGGAAAAAGAATCAACTCATTTGGAGTTTTATTTTAAAAGTTATAGCTAGTCAAAGTTTGGTCAAATCTGTTTTTAAATAAAAACCAGAAAAAAGGAAAACGCTTCAGCAGAAATACGCTTTGGCAGCAGAAAGACGTACGCGGGGGTTTGCGCCTCCACTTAAACAGAGAGAGGGCGCTGCGCGGGTCGCTGACAGTGGGTCCGGAGGGCCCACTAGTCAGGTTTGACTGGTCTCCCTCTCCCTCCCTTTTCTGTGCCCGAACGGTGGCGAGGCTCCGGCGATCGCCGGCGACAGACGGCGGCTCCTCGAGGGCATCCAAGGGCGGGGATGGAACGGCAAGGCCGAGGCGGTCCTTTGGGTGGTTGAAGGGTTGACGGAGGTGGCAGGGATCGCCGGCGGCGAGCTCCGCGGCGGGGGAAAGCTACGGTGGTGAAGTGCTTTTTGTGCTCCGGTGGTCTCTGATCGAAGGTGAGTAGCTGGGCAGCTCCGCAAGGACCAGAGGGAGCGACTAGTGGTGCTGGTTGGGCGAGAGGGTGGCCGGTTGCGACGAATCGCACCGGAGCTTGGCGGCGGCCGAGCTGGCCGGAGTTGGGGAGGACGGCCCTCTCCGGTCAATCTACTGCTAGGGGAGCTCCACGGGGTGGTTCTGAGGACGTGTGAGTGCTCGGAGGGGCTCGGGGACCCTTTATATAGCGTGACGAGGCTGGCTCCGCGGTGGCAGCAGATAAGATCGCCGGCGACCGCTTTCCTGTAGTTGCAGGGCATCGTGGCGGCGACGAACACGTTGCGACGAGCGGGAGGATAAGCACGGCCTGTGCTCTGAGGCAGCTGGCGTGCGCTGGTGGTTTCGGCGGCGCCGTCCGCGGGGGAATCCGCTGCCGACGCTGGCGTGCCGCCAAGGGCGCGGCCAGCGGTGCAGCAGGACGCCAGAGGGATCGTGGAGCAGGGGGGCGGCTAGTGCGCGTCTCAGCGATGCTGAGGGAGCCAGGGTCGGGTCGCGTCGAGTGGCAGTGCGCGTGTCGGTGTAGTGCGCGCGCGTGCAAAACGTGCGCTCTGGGCGCGCCCAAAGCACGCACGGCACCTGCTCGGCGAAATGCCAGCGCGCTTTAGAGCTCGAGGGTGGAGCTGGCACTGCACAGGATGGAGGTAGGGGTAGCTAGGCACTCTGTGGACAAGGTTGATAGGCCAGGGGTTCAAGTCCATAGTGCAAACCAGAAAGCTTGCCAAAAATGGCTGTGCACACCAGGTTTTCGACAGAATGCCAGATGCATATAGGCAACTCTTGGAGTGGCCAAAATCTCCAGATCAGTGTCTGTCTAAAAGCAGGAGATGATGGCAAGGTTAGTTTGGCAAAGACAGAAAGTTGATAGTGCAAGTTTTGCAAAACTCCAGTTTTGGGCAGAAAGAAAAGGGGTTTAGCACATGCACTTCAAAATCTCCAATGAGCCCAATCTCCTGGACTTAAGAGTTTGGTAGGGAGGGCTACAAGTAGGAAAAAGCTCAGGGTCATTAGAGCAAGGAAAAAATATGGTTGCAGTACAAATCATCAAATTGGACCAGAATGCAAAAGAGGTTGATCCACTCAAATTTTCCAAAGGACTTCATTGGGTTTTTGCTTGAAGATGAATTGTATGCATCCACTGACATCTCCAAACACTTGGAAGAATTTTCAGAAGAATAATTAAATGGGTTGCAGTGCAAAAGTGCCTACTGGACCAGATTGGAAAAGTTGGTGTAGAGCTCAAAATCTCCAATGGCCAAGAGGTATCTTTGCATAAAAGTGATGTGGAACCATCACATGACATCCCCAAATTTTGGTGGAATTTTTAAAAGCATTTGTCAAGAGGTTGTAGTGCAAAAAGGCCCCAAATGCAAAAGGAAACATTTTAAAGAAAGAAAGCTTTTTTTGAATAAATAAATCTTGCAACATTTGAATCCACTGAATAAATAATTGTTTTTATTATAGAGAGAAATCAAGTCCAACAATACCTTTGAGGGTTTCTCCCACTAGAGGCAAAAATCCAATATCACAAAAGGCAAAACTTGACAATTGGGAAAAGTTTTATTTCCTGGCAATATTTTAAATAAATAAAACAAGGCCAAAAATTTTCGGGTGTCACAACACTACCCCCCTTAAGAAAAAATCTCGTCCTCGAGATTTGTTAAAGGATGTTTTGAACAAGAATTGTTTTGAAATAAATTTGTTTTTATCAAAGAAATCCTTCAATTGCACAAAAACCAAATGGCTACAGTGAGAGGGCAATAAGTGGTGTAAAACCACAGTGTGCTACACTGGCGCAGTGTGGAAAAATCCACGGTTAGGGAAAACGAGATATTTCTATGGGATACAGTAATTTAGAATAAATTCTAAATTACTAAAAATACGCTGGTCGCACCCGGGAGCACAGTGCTCTCTCTGGCTGACAGGTGGGCCCAGGGCCCACTGTCGGCCTCTTCTCCTTCCTCTGGCTCTCTCTTCTCTCTCGCGCGCTCTCTCGCGCTTCCTCCACCGGCGATGCCTAGCTCGTAGGGCATCGAGGCCGTACCGTGGTAGTGCGCGGCGTGCGTGCTGCTGGAGTTCTCCGTGCTCCTGTGCACGATGATCCTGGATGATCGTCGTGATGCTGCCGCGCGAGTGTTAGCTCTTCGCGGTGGCGGCGATCACGTGGATTAGGCGCGGCATCGGGGCTGACTGCTGTCGGAGTGCTGGGGCGGCTCGCATTCGAATGAACACTCACAAGTCTTTCTCACTGAGACTGTGGTGTCCTCGAGTGTAGTTAGATAGGCGCAAAAATGTGCTCAGAGACTTGTAACAGTGCTCGAGGTCGAGTGGTGGCTGCTGAGAGTAACGATGTTGCGCGAATAAAGATCCACGTTGAGAAAATGCATATATACGCGGCAATAACTCGGGGAAAAGAAATCCCCTCGAAAACATGTTGCGAGAAGAAAATAATTAAAACCAAACTAACAGCAGCAAAACTGCTCACGACACAGTAACTAAGGAAGTCGGATCCGTTGCACGAAGATTTTACGAACATGCTGCAACACATAAATACAAGTACTGAGACAATAAATACATCGGAGGCGTTTACAAAGAAAAGGGTAAAGCGACAGGGTCCTGAGAAAACGCCTCTGGCACTGGGGCACACTCCTCTTCTATCGGGGGAAGCGGGTTAACCAGACGATGAATGCGCCCTTCTTGGTCAGGCCTCAGTGGTCTGCCAATAGCGATCCGAGGATTTAAATCAGCGAGGCTCTGGAGATAACCCATTACTCGCTGAGTTAAACGCTCCTGGGCAATGACGTACTGGGCAAGGTTGGCCAGCACTGGATCTCTCTCAATGCGTCCACCGGGGAAAGATGCAACTTCTCCGGGTGCTGCACGGCTCGGAAAATAATAGTACCCTCGCTCACTGGCGTAGGGCACCGCGAATCGAAGGCGGGTGAGCGCCTCGTACGCAGCAGCTTCTATGGCCATCTGTGGAGTCGGCATGGATTTCCCCACGAAGGAGACTTCCGTGGGATCTTGGTTTGGGTATGCGGGAGGGATGTGCACCACTGCCCAATATTTCGAGGTGGATGGAGTGATCCTCGATTTGAGCAACTCGTACTGGGGTGGACGGGTGGCACTCATAGTACTGCAGGTAAAGTCCCACAATAATTTGACAAAACTGCCGGGGGTTGCGTCTGGGGTTCTCAGATAAATGTTGGGGGTCGACATGGCAGGGAAAGGCTGTGAGTGCTGCGCACAAAGGTGAGGGGGTGCTCGGCAAGGTCACGGAGCGGCCTTTATATAGCACCAGGGCTGGGATATCTACCGGGGTGAAAGGTAACTGGCTGACGATCCTGTATTCGGGTCAAAGCCACAGATATACACGTCACATAAATGGGACGCATTACTGTGGGGAGCCAACGGGGTTGGTCTTGGTAGCTGCGCCCGAGAAATAAAAAATGCAATTGTACGCCAACGTACACATGCATAGCTACTACTCCAAAAATAAGGGCGCTCAAACAGACAGCATGCAACAAAAGCGATACAAGGCCACACATTACAAAGCGTAGGAAAACTAAGGCTCAATACAACTCTGAGCGACTTAGTCTACTTCGTTAATGTCTAAGTGGGCTGGCCTTGCGGACGCCGATGCTTCTCCACGGTTTTCACCGTCGGGATTTGCTGGTTGAGGCTGAGGTGCTGCAGGGTCGGGGAGATGGTGATGACCATCCCGAGGGTTGTTGGCCCAAATCCCATTGGAATGGGTTTCCAAAAGGCGACGAAGCGCTTCTGGGGTCACCAAAGTGCTCTGGTGGATGGCTGGAGCAGACCTCGGGGGATCGATCCGGTGTCCGAACAGCACGACTGGGTTGTCGGTGTCGGGCTCCGCTTCTCTCCTCGCCGGGGCGCGGCGAACCAGCTCTCCACGAGCTGCGATCAGATCCAGAGTGACCTGGTCGAACAGTTGCTCTAGTGCGCTTACATAGCGCACCAGATGCAACAGCGCAGGATCCGTCTCGTGGTCTCCGTTGGCAACTTGGGGCGGCCTACCATACCTGTCACGACTGGGGTAGTAGTGGAAAGAGCGACAGTTAACTCTGGGCGACAAGTGCCGGAGTTGAACTATAGCTTCGCGGGCTGCCAGTTGGATGGCTTGTGGCTCAAAGGAAGTGGTCCTTCCAGTGAACCTGTAGGGGCGTTCTGGCGACAGACCCCTACCGTAGATGTGCACAGTGGCCCAGTACTGACGGCTTTCACCGTACATGGGTCCTTGGTACACAACATACTCAGGAGGCTCTTCTAACGCGCAGGCACGGCGGGTGAGGTTTGCGAGCACGGTCACAAAACCTCCAAGGTTGGTTGCTGTGGTCTCATTGTGAACAATGGGACCAGGCATCGTGGCTGGGTTTGCGGAAAGAGGCTGTGCTGTGCTGTGGCTAGCGTGCCCTATTTATAGGAAAAGGGGACGGAGTCTTCCTCCGCACGCTTGCGATAGAGACGGGTTGGGTGTCGGTCACTGGCGCGTGATTGATGGGCTAGGCTGATAGGTTGGGCACCGTCCGCCGAAAAGGGCGTCGGGTCACTGTGGAGCTACCTTACGCGGGAAGCTTGAGCGGGGTCAGGCTAAGGTCTGATGGTTTGGGTTAACCTAGGTTTATCGACCTGGCTAAGATAGGATTAGCCAATGGTCAGCCTGGCTCTGATACCAAGTCTGTCACGACCGGATTTTGGGATATGAATTCCCAGAAAAACGGCCTGTGTGCTCACCAGCCCCAGGATTACTGTTAGCTGATGAGGTACCAACTTGATACAAGAATTCCAAGCAAGGAACAAAAATATGTAGTACAAGACCATTGTGGCCTAGGGTACAACATTTGGTTTCTAATGGTTGAGGGCGGAAGCGGTTGGAAACATCTGCGTCTATGGGACTCCATTTCCCACAAGAACGGCTAACCAGGTAACTCTTATCTTCGCGAGGCTGCACACGTCAACACGTAGGCTCCGAGGGTGTCACCGCGATGCATACCTCCACGCAAGGCAATCTGGCCAAGACAATAGCCAGGGACAAGCCAGTGAGTACGTTTGAATGTACTCGCAAACATTAAGAACACGGGTATAATATATCCAACATACTCCAGATTTAATAGTCGATCATACATCCGTCACGAAAATATACGAGAAGCCATGATGAACACATATGGATAAAAATATACCAAAATAAAATACTGGGTGCCAAACGAGTGTCTGAATGACTCCTCGAGCGGAAAATGCAGAAATAATAATACTGGTGCCAAACGAGTGTCTGAATGACTCCTCGAGCGGAAAATGCAGAAATAATAATACTGGTGCCAAACGAGTGTCTGAATGACTCCTCGAGCGGAAAATGCGGAAAATAATAATACTGGTGCCAAACGAGTGTCTGAATGACTCCTCGAGCGGAAAATGTGGAAATAATAATACTGGTGCCAAACAAGTGTCTGAATGACTCCTCGAGCGGAAAATGCAGAAATAATAATGCCGCAGTCGGGCATCGGGGCGACACCACATAAAGGGCTTATAAAAGAAAAATCACAGTGAATATCCAGGAGGTAGAACCATCCCAGGGATACTCAATAATATGGGTGATATAAATGGTTAGTCCAAAACAATAGAGATCATAATCCAAAGGTGCCATAAACATAAACAATATTTAGTACAGTCGTTTCTCCATCCGAAAACCGATAATCAGTCAAGTCGTATCTCCATCCGAATACCGTTACTGAGCTCTAGTTAAACCGTTCTCCATCCGAATACCGTTACAAAGTTCTAGTTAAATCGTTCTCCATCCGAATACCGTTACAGAGTTCTAGTTAAATCGTTCTCCATCCGAATACCGTTATCAAGATTTAACCCAGACTGTGGTCCTTACTCAAGAACATGACTATCCAACAGGATATATCCTCTGCAGAGGGAGTACCATTTTCCACGAGTAACGGGATTACTCAGTCCCTTGGGACTAATTCCGTCTACGGTCTTTTGATTGAAAACACGCCTGACCTGCACACACTAGCTTAACTCACCAGTGCCTGGAATCACCCACGACACCTGCCAAGCAAAACTCTAAATGGCGAGGCTACAACCTCGACGTAGCATGGGATCACAAAAATTATACCGCGCGCAAACTGGGGAAGCTATCCCCTTCGGCTACAACCGAAAACACCCATGCCCCCGGACCGAATGACAGGCTTTAATCCGCGGCCGCGGGACCTTCATCACGGCCTCTCTGTACGGTGTGTGCTTTGGAAAGGGGTTGACAACCTACTGAACCATACCCTGTCCCCTGCAGGGACAAGTGGTGGTACCGACAAAGAAGGAAGCTATTGAACGAGACTCGGTCTACAACCGACTCAGGTGATCCAAGTATCCACCAACAATACTACCACTAGTGAAATAAATCACCACTCCTCGAGCCTCACCATGCTATGCCGGGCATACTCGTCACAACGAGGGATTAGGGACAAGCTCGTGTCTACCCAAGACCACGACTTTCCCGCTTCCTACCGGTGTGCAAGAGAAACTCACGAGGGTGATCCAAATCCTTAGGGTATCCATTGCTGGCCACAAACAACTCCAAAGTGCACTCATGCACGAGACTACATCGATACATAAACTGTCACATATACTCCAAGTCAAAAGGTGTTGTGATCGCATCAAAACACCACAACAAATATTATGCCAGAGTTCAGAAATGCTTGCCTTCAAAAGTATGCAAAGGATGCACTTAGTGGAAGCTTTCCTCTTCCTCCAAAAATCCTATTTTGCAAAATACACAAATACAAATATTTCAAACACAGTACCAAAACCTGTCTCAAATATTTTTGAAATAAATCTTAAAATAAACTAGATGAAATTTGAGAGAGGTAGGAAAAAGAATCAACTCATTTGGAGTTTTATTTTAAAAGTTATAGCTAGTCAAAGTTTGGTCAAATCTGTTTTTAAATAAAAACCAGAAAAAAGGAAAACGCTTCAGCAGAAATACGCTTTGGCAGCAGAAAGACGTACGCGGGGGTTTGCGCCTCCACTTAAACAGAGAGAGGGCGCTGCGCGGGTCGCTGACAGTGGGTCCGGAGGGCCCACTAGTCAGGTTTGACTGGTCTCCCTCTCCCTCCCTTTTCTGTGCCCGAACGGTGGCGAGGCTCCGGCGATCGCCGGCGACAGACGGCGGCTCCTCGAGGGCATCCAAGGGCGGGGATGGAACGGCAAGGCCGAGGCGGTCCTTTGGGTGGTTGAAGGGTTGACGGAGGTGGCAGGGATCGCCGGCGGCGAGCTCCGCGGCGGGGGAAAGCTACGGTGGTGAAGTGCTTTTTGTGCTCCGGTGGTCTCTGATCGAAGGTGAGTAGCTGGGCAGCTCCGCAAGGACCAGAGGGAGCGACTAGTGGTGCTGGTTGGGCGAGAGGGTGGCCGGTTGCGACGAATCGCACCGGAGCTTGGCGGCGGCCGAGCTGGCCGGAGTTGGGGAGGACGGCCCTCTCCGGTCAATCTACTGCTAGGGGAGCTCCACGGGGTGGTTCTGAGGACGTGTGAGTGCTCGGAGGGGCTCGGGGACCCTTTATATAGCGTGACGAGGCTGGCTCCGCGGTGGCAGCAGATAAGATCGCCGGCGACCGCTTTCCTGTAGTTGCAGGGCATCGTGGCGGCGACGAACACGTTGCGACGAGCGGGAGGATAAGCACGGCCTGTGCTCTGAGGCAGCTGGCGTGCGCTGGTGGTTTCGGCGGCGCCGTCCGCGGGGGAATCCGCTGCCGACGCTGGCGTGCCGCCAAGGGCGCGGCCAGCGGTGCAGCAGGACGCCAGAGGGATCGTGGAGCAGGGGGGGCGGCTAGTGCGCGTCTCAGCGATGCAGAGGGAGCCAGGGTCGGGTCGCGTCGAGTGGCAGTGCGCGTGTCGGTGTAGTGCGCGCGCGTGCAAAACGTGCGCTCTGGGCGCGCCCAAAGCACGCACGGCACCTGCTCGGCGAAATGCCAGCGCGCTTTAGAGCTCGAGGGTGGAGCTGGCACTGCACAGGATGGAGGTAGGGGTAGCTAGGCACTCTGTGGACAAGGTTGATAGGCCAGGGGTTCAAGTCCATAGTGCAAACCAGAAAGCTTGCCAAAAATGGCTGTGCACACCAGGTTTTCGACAGAATGCCAGATGCATATAGGCAACTCTTGGAGTGGCCAAAATCTCCAGATCAGTGTCTCTCTAAAAGCAGGAGATGATGGCAAGGTTAGTTTGGCAAAGACAGAAAGTTGATAGTGCAAGTTTTGCAAAACTACAGTTTTGGGCAGAAAGAAAAGGGGTTTAGCACATGCACTTCAAAATCTCCAATGAGCCCAATCTCCTGGACTTAAGAGTTTGGTAGGGAGGGCTACAAGTAGGAAAAAGCTCAGGGTCATTAGAGCAAGGAAAAAATATGGTTGCAGTACAAATCATCAAATTGGACCAGAATGCAAAAGAGGTTGATCCACTCAAATTTTCCAAAGGACTTCATTGGGTTTTTGCTTGAAGATGAATTGTATGCATCCACTGACATCTCCAAACACTTGGAAGAATTTTCAGAAGAATAATTAAATGGGTTGCAGTGCAAAAGTGCCTACTGGACCAGATTGGAAAAGTTGGTGTAGAGCTCAAAATCTCCAATGGCCAAGAGGTATCTTTGCATAAAAGTGATGTGGAACCATCACATGACATCCCCAAATTTTGGTGGAATTTTTAAAAGCATTTGTCAAGATGTTGTAGTGCAAAAAGGCCCCAAATGCAAAAGGAAACATTTTAAAGAAAGAAAGCTTTTTTTGAATAAATAAATCTTGCAACATTTGAATCCACTGAATAAATAATTGTTTTTATTATAGAGAGAAATCAAGTCCAACAATACCTTTGAGGGTTTCTCCCACTAGAGGCAAAAATCCAATATCACAAAAGGCAAAACTTGACAATTGGGAAAAGTTTTATTTCCTGGCAATATTTTAAATAAATAAAACAAGGCCAAAAATTTTTGGGTGTCACACATTGTCATCGAAAACTTCAAGAGAGCTTACCATTCTGCTTACAACAACTATCCTCACACCATGGCCTCCTTTCATGTCAAACCTGTGCAGAGTGTATGTAACTCAGACAGAGAGTGAGTTTCTTTTAACTGTAGCTCTACCTCATTTAAACCATGCATCTTTTTGTTCCACTACACATCCCATATCTACTGTTTACCTTCTAATCACAGACATTAATGCTCTCAATTTTCAGGGATGACAGTGCTATTTACACCATGCATTTGATGCCGCTCATTAATTTGAATAATAATTCATTTTTTATCAATAATGTAAGTTCACTCTCATTGACAACACATCAACATACGTTCATCCAAGCCAGCTGAACATTAAATTTTACAATAAATTTTATTAGTTTGCACGGTTATGTGTTTGCAGATCCATGTGAAACCGATGAGAGAACAACTAACTTTCAAAATGATAACATCCAACTACAACACAGGCCATGTATTTGAGGCACTGAGCATCGTCCTCGACAAACACAATATCCGGCGCGAAAGAAGAAGAGTTGGAAGAAGATGACTACTGCTTAAATGTGCCTTAATTTAGCTGGAGCCATCCGAACATTGTTTCAGCCATATCGACTCATGTAATCACAACAATGTTTTAGCTATTTTTGTGTCGGTTCAAGATATCTGCTATGGATCCCATTAAACACAGTAGTGCGTTCAAATGGTCAAGTCTTAAATTCCTGAACAGCAAACATTTACAAATAAGACTCGTATTTTTTCCAAAAGTTCTAAACATGATATTCAAGATATCACTTCCTTGCACTAGAACACCACTCACTTCGACTAGACATAATAAAAGAAACAATTGGAACACAGAGGAAAAACACTATCGATTCGTAAGCATCTGACGAAAGGAGCTAAATGACTCACCTCCAGTAATGCGGGTCACAGAGGCACTATCGTGCCTCTTATTCACGTAGAATGTGCCTCTCTTACCACGGACAATTAAGCTGACACACACAAGTGCGCCACCAGTTAACACAGGACCGTCCCCTCGATAGATTAACACCGGTCCCTCTCCAAGCCAACGAGTCATGGAAGCACGATCATGACTCGAGTTAACGAAAGAAGATTCATCCTCTATGATAGACGACTAAACTGAACAAAATACCAAAACAGAAGAACGACCGTGACTTCAACTGCAAAAGGTCCGTGGCCTCACAAGTTTCATCGACGAGTCTCTCTCAGCAAATAAGTGAAAGCAAATGTTTCGAAAGAAAGACACGACCGTGCCTTTGAATAACATCGTAGACGTGCCTCTCCGAGCAAACGTGTCAGAGGAAGCATTTGCGAACGACAGACACAACTCTGACTCAACATAACATAGGACATGCATCCACTAACTAGACAGACGTGACTTCACTAGCCAGACTAACTAGAAATATTACAGAACATACAACCATGACAGTGACTCATACTAACATAACGCAGTGCCTCTCCGAATTTAGTACCCAAAGGAAGGATAACGCCTCTGCCAAACATACGACAATGCATCCAATACCTTCACGGCCATGCCTTTCAAAATCAAAGTACCACCAAAATAATTGGAACACAGAAACGCAACTGTCACTAACACAATACTCCCACAGCAACTCTCACACTGGATTACTGTCCCCAAAACAGACAACATATATTGAAACAGACAGCACAGTGAGAAAATCTGAAGAATCTTAAACACACCCAAGCTCTGCATAAAAACATTTCAAACACACAACCACAACCGTATATTCGATATAAAAACAACCGTGCCAAACACAGTACGAACACAAAGTGAAAGTAACGCCCCAACCTTTCAGTGTGACCATATTGAGAGAAGAACTGAAGCAGCTAGCAAACTAATAACACCAGAGCATGCCTTGCCTAAAACAAAAACAATGCATCCCTGAGCAGACGACTGTGCGCTGCCTAGATTCACGAAAGTGCACATCTGAGTGGTCCTCTTAATACATCTCATCTTATACCAACGCGTAGCAAAAAATCATAGAGGAAAATATTCTTGAAGGCACCCAATCAAGAAAAACATGATGGAACAAAAATAAACTTAAATTTCCAAACCAGTCAACTCCATCTGGTTCAAAATAAAACCACCACAATTACAAATTCATCAGTCGATGTAATATTACCCACTACAATAACTATCAAATAACCAATTCATCACACAATCCTCAAAAACGTCCTCGCCATCTGAGATCAGGAAGACAGCGACGATGCGGGATGTCCCTCATCGACAGAAACCGGCAGTATAGCTCATAGCTCACATACCCTTACAAAAGGAAAAGCAAATGAAAACATGAATATACAAAAAAAACGTACTGTTCTTGCAACAAAGGCAGAAACTAACAAAAATGAAATCTTCACTTACAGTAGCTCCATATTTCAGGTGATCAAAGGTAAGTGGCTTCCAATCCCAGTAGTGACGAAGAAGTTCTGGAAAAGAGGACTCCAGCTTGGAGTAAGATTCGTCAATGATGGCTCCTGCTAAGTCCTCCATGGAGTCCCTATCTTCACCGCCTTTTATCATGAACTTCTCTTGGATGTCGATGTGGTACCCTTCTGGAATTCTAATCAAATCTTGAAAAAGAGCATCTCTAATATTCCTAACGCCCACACTAGAGAAAGTTATACCTCTATTCTCAAGGAAATCCTTCAAGGCAGGGCACTCCGTCCTGGCCTTGCAGAAGTGATAGACGAAAACATGATTCCGCATAGCCAGTTGCATGACGGTGACTTTTCTACGCCCATAACAATCCTTTCGTGTGAACTCCATGCCGAGACCAACAAACTTGTACTTCTCCTCGTGCAACCAGTCCTCGTACAAGGAAATAATCTCCTCCACCTTGCCAGGCTCGTTGGTGTACCACACTTCGAGCTTCGTGTTACCATCGGCAACTATCGGATGGTACTCGGTGGTGTTCAAAAAGTTGTCCATGGCAGCGAGCAGCAAGGTGCCAATGGAGACTCCTGAGACCTGATACGTCTCCAACGTATCTATAATTTTTTATTGTTCCATGCTATTATATTACCCGTTTTGGATGTTTATGGGCTTTACTTTACACTTTTATATCATTTTTGGGACTAACCTACTAACCGGAGGCCCAGCCGAATTGCTGTTTTTTTTGCCTATTTCAGTGTTTCGAAGAAAAGGAATATCAAACGGAGTCCAAATGGAATGAAACCTTCGGGAGCGATCTTTTTGGAACAAACGTGATCCAGAGGACTTGGAGTGGAAGTCACGAAACAAACGAGGCGGCCACGAGGGTGGAGGGCGCGCCCCCCTGTCTCGTGGGCCCCTCGAGCATCCACCGACCTACTTCTTCCTCCTATATATACCCATGTACCCCGAAAACATCAGAAGCGACCACGAAAAACTATTTCCACCATCGTAACCTTCTGTATCCGCGAGATCCCATCTTGGAGCCTTCGCCGGTGCTCCGCCGGACGGGGAATCGATCACGGAGGGCTTCTACATCAACACCATAGCCCTTCGGATGAGTTGTGAGTAGTTTACCACAGACCTTCGGGTCCATAGTTATTAGCTAGATGGCTTCTTCTCTCTCTTTGAATCTCAATACAAAGTTCTCCTCGATCTTCTTAGAGATCTATTAGATATAACTCTTTTTGCGGTGTGTTTGTCGAGATCCGATGAATTGTGGGTTTATGATCAAGTTTATCTATCAGAAGTATTTGAATCTCCTCTGAATTCTTTGATGTGTGACTAAGTTATCTTTGCAAGTCTCTTCGAGTTATCAGTTTGGTTTGGCCTACTAGATTGATCTTTCTTACAATGGGAGAAGTGCTTAGCTTTGGGTTCAATCTTGCGGTGTCCTTTCCCAGTGACAGCAGGGGCACCAAGGCACGTATTGTATTGTTGCCATCGAGGATAAAAAGATGGGGTTTATATCATATTGCATGAGTTTATCCCTCTACATCATGTCATCTTTGTTAATGCGTTACTCTCTTCTTTATGAACTTAATACTCTAGATGCATGCTGGATAGCGGTCGATGTGTGGAGTAATAGTAGTAGATGCAGACTCGTTTCGGTCTACTTCTCACGGACGTGATGCCTATATAAATGATCATGCCTAGATAATCTCATAATTATTCGCTTTTCTATCAATTGCTCGACAGTAATTTGTTCACCCACAGTAATACTTATGCTATCTTGAGAGAAGCTGCTAGTGAAACCTATGGCCCCCGGGTCTATCTTTTATCATATAATCTTTCAATCTACTTTTATTTGCATCTTTTACTTTTCCAATCTATATCACAAAAATACCAAAAATATTATCTTATCATATTATCTCTATCAGATCTCACTTTTGCAAGTGGCCGTGAAGGGATTGACAACCCCTTTATTGCGTTGGTTGGGAGTTCTTGTTTGTTTGTATAGGTGCGTGGGAATTTTGAGGAGCCACCTACTGGATTGATACCTTGGTTCTCAAAAACTGAGGGAAATACTTACGCTACTGTGCTGCATCACCCTTTCCTCTTCAAGGAAAACCAACGCAAGCTCAAGACGTAGCAAGAAGGATTTCTGGCGCCGTTGCCGGGGAGGTCTTCGCTCAAGTCAAGACATACCAATTACCCATCACAAACTCATCTCCCTCGCATTACATTATGTGTCATTTGCCTCTCGTTTTCCTCTCCCCCACTTCACCCTTGCCGTTTTATTCGCCCTCTCTCTCCCAATCTCCTTTCTCTTTCGGCTGTCTTCTTGTGTGCCTGTTTGCCCTTATGGATTTGCCTAAGAACACCGACCTTCATCATAGAAGGTTGGAAGAGATTGAATCAAACATTAGAAGTTTTATGACTTTACAAAATGAGCATAATAATTTCTTCATAAAGGAGCTTAAAGAACAAAAAGGTTTTATGGGGTATATGAAGAAAGAGCTTGATGATATGTCTAAAGAATTTTATGGCTTGAACTCTCAAATTACTCGTCTTGAAAAATCTATAGCCCAAATTTCTGATAAACAAGCTACCTTAGTTAATAATATGGCTGCGAAACCAGAAAAGTTAGATGAAAATAATGATGAGGATCTAAAAGTTATTGATGTGTCCCCTATTAAATCTTTGTTTTGCAATATGAATCTTAATAATTATGGGACTGTAGATGAGTCAACTTTAGTTAAAAGGCGTCCCAATGATTCGGAGTTTTTAGCTCTTGATGCTAAATTTGGTAAAAGTGGGGTTGGAGAGGTCAAGACTTTAAATAGCATTGTACCCACTATCTTGGATTTCAAGGAAATTAATTATGATAATTGTTCTTTAGTAGATTGTATTTCCTTGTTGCAATCCGTGTTGAATTCTCCTCATGCTTATAGTCAAAATAAAGCTTTTACCAAACATATTGTTGATGCCTTTATGCAATCTTATGATGAAAAACTTAATTTGGAAGTTTCTATACCTAGAAAAATTAATGATGGGTGGGAACCTACTATAAAGATTAAAATTAAAGATCATGAGTGCTATGCTTTGTGTGATTTGGGTACTAGTGTTTCCACGATTCCGAAAACTTTATGTGATATTCTAGGTTTCCATGATCTTGATGATTGCTCTTTAAATTTGCACCTTGCAGATTCCACTATTAAAAAGCCTATGGGAAGAATCAATGATGTTCTTATTGTTGCAAATAGGAATTATGTGCCCATAGATTTTATCGTTCTTGACATAGATTGCAATCTTTCTTGTCCTATTATTCTTGGTAGACCTTTCCTTAGAACGATTGGTGCAATTATTGATATGAAGGAAGGGAACATTAGATTCCAATTTCCATTAAGCAAAGGCATGGAGCACTTTACAAGAAAGAAAGTTAAATTACCTTATGAATCTATCATGAAAGCTACTTATGAATTGAGTGCCAATGAGGGCACCACTTAGATCTATCCTCGCTTTTATGCCTAGCTTGGGGCGTTAAACAATAGCGCTAGTTGGGAGGCAACCCAATTTATTTTGTTTTTTGTTTTGCTTCTGTTTAGTAATAAATATTTCATCTACCTTCTGTTTAGATGTGTTTTTATGTTTTAATTAGTGTTTGTGCCAAGTTAAACCTATAGGATCTTCTTGGACGATAGTTATTTGATCTTGCTGAAAATTCCAGAAACTTACTGTTCACGAAAACAATTGTTTAAAATCACCATAACGTGATAAAATACTTATTCCAATTGTAGTAGATCAATAAACAATTATATAGGTCTTCCTATTTTGGTAGAATTTTTTGAATTCCAGAAGTTTGCGTTAGTTACAGATTACTACAGACTGTTCTGTTTTTGACAGATTCTGTTTTTCGTGTGTTGTTTGCTTATTTTGATGAATCTATGGCTAGTAAAATAGTTTATAAACCATAGAGAAGTTGGAATACAGTAGTTTTAACACCAATATAAATAAAGAATGAGTTCATTACAGTACCTTGAAGTGGTGTTTTGTTTTCTTTCGCTAACGGAGCTTATGAGATTTTCTGTTAAGTTTTGTGTTGTGAAGTTTTCAAGTTTTGGGTAAAGATTTGATGGATTATGGAATAAGGAGTGGCAAGAGCCTAAGCTTGGGGATGCCCATGGCACCCCAAGATATTCAAGGATAACCAAAAGCCTGAGCTTGGGGATGCCCCGGAAGGCATCCCCTCTTTCGTCTTCGTCTATCGGTAACTTTACTTGGAGCTATATTTTTATTCACCACATGATATGTGTTTTGCTTGGAGCGTCTTGTATGATATTAGTCTTTTCTTTTTAGTTTACCACAATCATCCTTGGTGTACACACCTTTTGGGAGAAACCCACATGATAGGAATTTATTAGAATACTCTTTGTGCTTCACTTATATCTTTTGAGCTAGATAGTTTTGCTCTATATGCTTCACTTATACTTTTTAGAGCACAACGGTGGCTTAATTTTGAAGAAATTGTTGATCTCTCATGCTTCACTTATATTATTTTGAGAGTCTTTTAGAACAGCATGGTATTTTCTGTGGTTATAAAATTGGTCCTAAAATGATGGGCATCCAAGTTGGGTATAATAAAAACTGTCATAGGAAGTGAATTGGATGCTATGATCAATTTGATTCTTGATAATTGTTTTGAGATATAGAGGTGGTAATATTAGAGTCATGCTAGTTGGGTAATTGTGAATTTAAAGAATACTTGTGTTGAAGTTTGTGATTCCCGTAGCATGCACGTATGGTGAACCGCTTTGTGATGAAGTCGGAGCATAATTTATTTATTGATTGTCTTCCTTATGAGCGGCGGTCGGGGACGAGCGATGGTATTTTCCTACCAATCTATCCCGCTAGGAGCATGCGCGTAGTACTTGTTTTCAAAGACTTGTAGATTTTTGCAATAAGTATATGAGTTTTTATGACTAATGTTGAGTCCATGGATTATACGCACTTCCACCCTTCCACCATTGCTAGCCTCTCTTGTGCCGCGCAACTTTCGCCGGTATCATACACCCACCTTATACCTTCCTCAAAACAGCCACCATACCTACCTATATATTATGGCATTTCCATAGCCATTCCGAGATATATTGCCATGCAACTTTCCACCATTCCGTTTATTATGACACACATCATCATTGTCATATTGCTCTTTGCATGATCATGTAGTTGACATCGTATTTGTGGCAAAGCCACCTTCATAATTTTCATACATGTCACTCTTGGTTCATTGCATATCCCGGTACACCGCCGGAGGCATTCACATAGAGTCATATTTTGTTCTAAGTATTGTTGTAATTCTTGAGTTGTAAATCAATAAAAGTGTGATGATCTTCATTATTAGAGCATTGTCCCAAGTGAGGAAAGGATGATGAAGACTATGATTCCCCCACAAGTCGGGATGAGACTTCGGACTTTATAAAAATAAAAGAGGCCAAAGAAGCCCACAAAAAAAGGAGAGAAGAAAGAAAGACAAAAAAAGAACGAAGAAAAAATAATAATGAGAGAAAAGAGAGAAGGGGCAATGCTACTATCCTTTTTACCACACTTGTGCTTCAAAGTAGCACTATGATCTTCATGATAGAGAGTCTCCTATGTTGTCACTTTCATATAATAGTGGGAATTTTTCATTATAGACCTTAGCTTGTATATTCCAATGATGGGCTTCCTCAAAATGCCCTAGGTCTTCATGAGCAAGCAAGTTGGATGCACACCCACTTAGTTTCTTTTGTTGAGCTTTCATACATTTATAGCTCTAGTGCATCCGTTGCAAGGCAATCGCTACTCACTCACATTGATATCTATTAACGGGCATCTCCATAGCTCATTGATACGTCTAGTTGATGTGAGACTATCTTCTCCTTTTTTGTCTTCTCCACAACCACCATTCTATTCCACATATAGTGCTATGTCCATGGCTCACGCTCATGTATTGCGTGAGAGTTGAAAAAGGTTTTAGATTACTAAAGTATGAAACAATTGCTTAGCTTGTCATCGGGGTTGTGCATGATTAAATACTTTGTGTGATGAAGATAGAGCATAGCCAGACTATATGATTTTGTAGGGATAACTTTCTTTAGCCATGTTATTTTGAGAAGACATGATTGTTTTATTAGTATGCTTGAAGTATTATTATTTCTTATGTCAATATGAACCTTTATTTTGAATCATTTGGATCTGAACATTCATGCCAGGATAAAGAAAACTACATTGAGAGTTATGCTAGGTAGCATTCCACATCAAAAATTCTGTTTTTTATCATTTACCTACTCGAGGACGAGTAGGAATTAAGCTTGGGGATGCTTGATACGTCTCCAACGTATCTATAATTTTTTATTGTTCCATGCTATTATATTACCCGTTTTGGATGTTTATAGGCTTTACTTTGCACTTTTATATCATTTTTGGGACTAACCAACTAACCGGAGGCCCAGCCCGAATTGCTGTATTTTGCCTATTTCAGTGTTTCGAAGAAAAGGAATACCAAACGGAGTCCAAACGGAATGAAACCTTTGGGAGCGATCTTTTTGTAACAAACGTGATCCAGAGGACTTGGAGTGGAAGTCAAGAAACAAACAAGGCGGCCACGAGGGTGGAGGGCGCCCCCCCCCCCTACTGGGCGCGCCCCTGTCTCGTGGGCCCCTCGAGCGTCCACCGACCTACTTCTTCCTCCTATATATATCCATGTACCCCGAAAACATGAGAAGCGACTAGGAAAAACTATTTCCACCACCGTAACCTTCTGTATCTGCGAGATCCCATCTTGGAGCCTTTGCCGGCGCTCTGCCGGAGGGGGGAATCGATCACGGGGGGCTTCTACATCAACACCATAGCCCTTTCGATGAGTTTGAGTAGTTTACCACAGACCTTCGGGTCCATAGTTATTAGCTAGATGGCTTCTTCTCTCTCTTTGAATCTCAATACAAAGTTCTCCTCGATCTTATTGGAGATCTATTCGATGTAACTCTTTTTGCGGTGTTTTTGTCGAGATCCGATGAATTGTGGGTTTATGATCATGTTTATCTATGAGAAGTATTTGAATCTCCTCTGAATTCTTTCATGTGTGATTAAGTTATCTTTGCAAGTCTCTTCGAATTATCAGTTTGGTTTGGCCTACTAGATTCATCTTTCTTGCAATGGGAGAAGTGCTTAGCTTTGGGTTCAATCTTGCGGTGTCCTTTCCCAGTGACAGCAGGGGCAGCAAGGCACGTATTGTATTGTTGCCATCGAGGATAAAAAGATGGGGTTTATATCATATGGCATGAGTTTATCCCTCTACATCATGTCATCTTTCTTAATGTGTTACTCTGTTCTTTATGAACTTAATACTCTAGATGCATGCTGGATAGCGGTCGATGTGTGGAGTAATAGTTGTAGATGCAGAATCGTTTCGGTCTACTTATCACGGACGTGATGCCTATATACATGATCATGCCGAGATAATCTCATAATTATTCGCGTTTCTATCAATTGCTCGACAGTAATTTGTTCACCCACCGTAATACTTATGCTATCTTGAGAGAAGCCGCTAGTGAAACCTATGGCCCCCGGGTCTATCTTTTATCATATAAGCTTTAAATCTACTTTTATTTGCATCTTTTACTTTTCCAATCTATATCACAAAAATACCAAGAATATTATCTTATCATATTATCTCTATCAGATCTCACTTTCGCAAGTGGCCGTCAAGGGATTGACAACCCCTTTATTGCGTTGGTTGCGAGTTCTTGTTTGTTTGTGTAGGTGCGTGGGACTTTTGAGGAGCCTCCTACTGGATTGATACCTTGGTTCTCAAAAACTGAGGGAAAAACTTACACTACTTTTCTGCATCACACTACTAGGGAAAACCTTATACACAGAAATTTAGCAACAGCGCGGGTCAAAAAAGGGCGCTAGTGCTAGATAGCAGTAGCGATGCAGAAAAAACCGCGCTGCAGATACAATCGTAGCAGTAGGGCGTGTAGCTGTAAAAGCGCTACTACTAATATTCCCATTGGTAGAACGATAGGCTACGCATAGCAGTAGCGGGCTTGGAGGAAGCGCGCTACCGCTAGGGCATAAGTAGCAGCGCGTTTCCTAAGAAGAGCGCTACTGCTAACGGTAATAAAATAAAATGAAAAACAAATAAAAAGTAAATGAAAATGAAAGAAACAGAAAATGGAGAAAGAAAAAAATAAAATGTAAAGCAAAATAAATGAAAAAGCAAAAAAAAAGAGAAAGGCATAGTTGTAGCGTGTGTTCGTAAGAGGCGCTATATCTAACGTAGCTGCAGCGCGTTTCCTAGACCCCCGCTATAGAAACAGAAAAGGAAATCAAAAAGTGGGAGAAAATTACATAGCTATAGCAATAGCACGTTTTATAAAAAGTGCTATAGCTACCGTAGCTATAGCGCGTTTTGCGAAACGCGCTACTGCTAATTTTGACTTAACCAAAAAACCATTTCCCCCCGGCCACCACTTCTCCCCCAAATCCCTCGACCCACCCTGCCGCCGTCTCCCCGATTCGCCGTCGCCCCACTTCGCCGCCGTCTCCTGCCGACGTCGACGCCCCCGGAGCCACCAGAGCCGTGCGCCGTCGACGCCACCGGAGCCGCCCCCAACGCCACGGAGCCACGTGGCCTCATCAACGCCACCGAAGCCGCCGTCGACGCCACCGGATCCTCCCTCGTCACAACTGCCTCCCTCGCCACCACCGGAGCCATCCTCTATAAGCCCCCACCCCTCCTCTCTCTCTCATGCATAGTTTAGCTAGTTTAATTAGGTTAATTATCTAGGTTAGGGCAAAAATTTAGTTAGGGCTTTGACAGAGAAGTAGTTAGGTTAACTAGTTTAATTAGGTTAATTATCTAGGTTAGTGCAAAAATTTAGTTAGGGCTTTGACAGAGAACTAGTCAGGTTAACTAGTTTAATTAGGTTAATTATCTAGGTTATTTAGGCAAGTTTTATTTTAAAGATGATCCCTTCCTAGACTTTTATTGTTGATTATATATTTTCATTGAAGTGGTCATGTTATATCTTTTCATTGAAATGGTTCGATTGTGCCCAAGTGGCTTTGTTGTTTCCTGGGAATGAAGCTGAGTGGCCTATGTTTTGCCGGAATGTTGATTCATTTCCGTTCCGGCAAATTTCAGGTTCTCGATTTCTCCACTTTTTAGCAAAGGTCATGCCGAAATTTTCCGTGAATTTCGGCATGACTTGTGCTACAAACTAGGACATATCGAGTGCCCGGGATTTGCCGCACCAGGAAGGATTCAACGTTCCTGCAAAACAATAGGCCTTTTTTATGTCATTATTCATTTTATTAGGTCATGTTGGAGTGATTGTCGATATATGACAATGTGTCCGTTTAGTCCATACTTTCTGTATGACAAAACTTTTAGTTATGCACGGCGAAACTTTATTTGTGATGTAATTAAACCATCCTCCTCCTCGACTAGCGAAGATCACTCTAGTTAGGGCATTTTGGGTACGATGAACTTTGTTATTTATGCTTATGATATGTTGCTTCTATTTTTGCGAAGTCTGTCTCTTTCTGTTGCTCAACTATATATGTTGCATATCATCGACTCATGTGATGATGCAGGTGCATAGATCACCGATGGTGAAGAAGTGCTACACCAGGAGTATATATACGACGAGTGGCCGGAGTGTCAGGCCCAGGTGTACCGGTTTCCGATTTCTGAGCGACAGGTAGTAGTTAGTTTAGGTTCACGCTAATGCGAGAGAGGGATACGAACTCATGTACTGCATAGTTCCGCTCTCACTCAAAGTGATAGCTCTTCTCGCGTATATCATTGTTTAGATGGATGATGATGTATTTGCAAGTAATCGAGACTTGTATCGCTATTTTCGAGATGATGACGAGAGACCACTTTGTGTTGGATGATGATTATGATGATGACATGATTTGATGAGACTAGTTGTATGTATATGCTATGATTACATTTGTATGTGTATGATATGCTAAAGATTATTGTATAAAGCCTATTCAAATACAAAACAAAAAAACTAATAAAACTAGTAGTAGCGAGGGGAAAAAAGCTAGCAGTAGCGCCGCCTTACCAGCAGCGCCTCCCTGTAAAAAGCGTTGCAGATAATATCAGCAGCGCTCTTCTCTGAAGCGCGCTACAGCTATCCATGTATAGCAGTAGCGTGGGACGACAGGCGCTACTGCTATACGTTAGCTGTAGCGCCTTCTCAGTAGCGCATCGTCCCGCGCTACTGATAGGCCTAAAACCCGCGCTGCTGCTAGGCTTTTCCCTAGTAGTGTCACCCTTTCCTCTTCAAGGAAAACCAACGCAAGCTCAAGACGTAGCAAGACCCTGCGACAAGGTTGGGGAGTGGTGAGGAGGGTGGGAACTGCCTGATGTTCTGCGGCTACAATACGACGTGGAGACCTCACAAACACGGCCAGTATTTAACCTTGGCGAGGGACGTTTGAGTTACCATACGCATTAACGTGTGAACTAGGAACAGTGTATAGACGGTTGTGCTTCCGAAGCTCATGGAACCGTGCACTTCCTAAAGTCACGGCTGTGCACAAATATTTGATGCTGCAGAGAAATCGAGGAGCCTCTAACTTTATTTTACGGTAACTGACACACTGAATATTCACATCGAACAGCCACCACATCGGTCATCGATTCCTCCTTTGAACAAAGACCACCGACGGAAGAATCCAATGAAGCAAACGAACAGCCTGCCGTACACCTTAGATCCGAAGGCCAGAACTCATCCGTCCCTCATCTAGCTAGATTCACACCATCTGTCCCTCGATAGTCAAGGCTGGTTTCACATGAGGCACGGGTATGCAGGCACAAGACGCACATACATGTCTATTCCACAAGCACGGGCGTACGACTTTTCGAGATCTCGGTCGGTATCACCACAGGCACGTACAGATGCAGGCAGAAACTCGCCGGAAACACGTGAATGCAGGCAACGAAGGCACGGAAACATAGCCTCTACAGGCACGTGGTCTTTTCCGTCTTGTTTTTCAGTTTCGACCTAAATCCTCTGGATACAAATCCTTAGGATGCAAAAAACATAGCTGGAAGAGGCACCGGTGAGAACACTCTATTCGAGAGTCATGGCGTGTATCACGTGAGATACATCAATACAAGAAGCGAATCAACGGGAGAAGTCAGAGAGCCACAGTTTTAAAGTCTCCATAGGCACGGGCGTGTAGAAGCACAGGCACGATGAGTCACAGCCACCGCATCCCCTCACGGACGGGCGTCTGGCACCACAGGCACGTAGAGTCACAGCCAGCGTGTCCCCTGAGACACGCGAATGCAGGTACAGGAGGCACAGAACTGCAGCGTATACATGCACGGAATTGTGGCTTCTTGGTGCACAGGCACAGCTTTGGAAATGGCGTTCTCGAGGCACGGGTACAAACCAGCTGGATGCACAAAAGAGTGGTGGCACAGGCACGGTTGTGTAGTCTGAAGAGAAACTGTCGTGTGACACCAGCACATAGAGACATCGCGTGTGTCACGTGAGGTACATGAATAGCGGAAAAGAAGCCACGCGAGTGAAGCCTCCACAGACACGGATGTTGGGCTTCTCGAGGCACGGTCCCGAAGAACACAAAGATAGGAAACTGAAATGTTGCCTCGTACGTTAGCAGACGTGCCACTCTTGTGCGAATGTGCAAAACACAAAAATACAAACACAAACAAACGGCGCTGAATGTAAGCCAAACAAAAAACACGCTTCTCCCAAACAATACATATGCGTCCCCTCATGGACGGGCGTTTGCACCAGAGGCACGTAGAGTTGCACCCAGCATGACGCCTGAGACACGCAAATGCACGTACAGGAGACACGGAATTGAAGCGTATACAGTCACGGAATTGCAGCTTCTCCGAGTTCTCGAGGCACGGGTACAAACCAGCTGGATGCACAAAAGAGTGATAGCAGAGGCACGGTTGTGTAGTCTGAAGAGAAACTGCTGTGTGACACCAGCACATAGAGACATCACGTGTGTCACATGAGGTACATGAATAGCGGAAAAGAAGCCACGCGAGTGAAGCCTCCACAGACACGGATGCTGGGCTTCTCGAGGCACGGTCCATAAGAACACAAAGACAGGAAACTGAAATGTTGCCTCGTACGTTAGGAGACGTGCCACTCTTGTGCGAATGTGTAAAACACAACAATACAAACACAAACAAACGGCGCTGAATATAAGCCAAACAAAAAACATGCTTCTCCCAAACAATACATATGCTTCCCCTCACGGACGGGCATCTGCGCCAGAGGCACGTAGAGTTACAGCCAGCTTGACGCCTGAGACACGCAAATGCACGTACATGAGACATGGAATTGAAGCGTATACAGTCACGGAATTGCGGCTTCTCCAAGTTCTCGAGGCACGGGTACAAACCAGCTGGATGCACAAAAGAGTGATGGCAGAGGCATGGTTTTGTAGTCTGAAGAGAAACTGTCGTGTGACACCAGCACATAGAGACATCACGTGTGTCACGTGAGGTACATGAATAGCGGAAAACAAGCCACGCGAGTGAAGCCTCCACAGACACGGATGCTGGGCTTCTCGAGGCATGGTCCCGAAGAACACAAATACAGGAAACTGAAATGTTGCCTCGTACGTTAGCAGACGTGCCACTCTTGTGCGAATGTGTAAAACACAACAATACAAACACAAACAAACGGCCTGGATGTAAGCCAAACAAAAAACACGCTTCTACCATACAATACATATGCGTCCCCTCATGGACGGGCGTCTGCACCAGAGGCACGTGGAGTCACAGCCAGCATGACGCCTGAGACACACAAATGCACGTACAGGAGACACGGAATTGAAGCGTATACATGTTGGAAATATGCCCTAGAGGCAATAATAAATGGTTATTATTATATTTCTTTGTTCATGGTAATTGTCTATTGTTCATGCTATAATTGTGTTATCCGGAAATCGTGATACATGTGTGAATACATAGACCACAACGTGTCCCGAGTAAGCCTCTAGTTGACTAGCTCGTTGATCAACAGATAGTCATGGTTTCCTGACTATGGACATTGGATGTCATTGATAACGGGATCACATCATTAGGAGAATGATGTGATGGACAAGACCCAATCCTAAGCATAGCTCAAAGATCGTGTAGTTCGTTTGCTAGAGCTTTTCCAATGTCAAGTATCTTCTCCTTAGACCATGAGATCGTGCAACTCCCGGATACCGTAGGAGTACTTTGGGTGTGCCAAACGTCACAACGTAACTGGGTGACTATAAAGGTACACTACGGGTATCTCCGAAAGTGTCTGTTGGGTTGGCACGGATCGAGACTGGGATTTGTCACTCCGTATGACGGAGAGGTATCTCTGGGCCCACTCGGTAATGCATCATCATAATGAGGTCAATGTGACTAAGGAGTTGGTCACGGGATCATGCATTGCGGTACGAGTAAAGAGACTTGCCGGTAACAAGATTGAACAAGGTATTGGGATACCGACGATCGAATCTCGGGCGAGTAACATACCGATTGACAAAGGGATTGTATACGGGATTGATTGAATCCTTGACATCGTGGTTCATCCGATGAGATCATCGTGGAACATGTGGGAGCCAACATGGGTATCCAGATCCCGCTCTTGGTTTTTGACCGGAGAGGCGTCACGGTCATGTCTGCATGTCTCCCGAACCCGTAGGGTCTACAAACTTAAGGTTCGGTGACGCTAGGGTTGTAGAGATATGAGTACGCGGAAACCCGAAAGTTGTTCGGAGTCCCGGATGAGATCCCGGACGTCACGAGGAGTTTCGGAATGGTCCGCAGGTGAAGAATTATATATAGGAAGTCCAGTTTCGGCCACCGGGAAAGTTTCGGGGGTTATCGGTATTGTACCTGGACCACCGGAAGGGTCCCGGGGGTCCACCGGGTGGGGCCACCTATCCCGGAGAGCCCCATGGGCTGAAGTGGGAAGGGAACCAGCCCTTAGTGGGCTGGGGCGCCCCCATGGGCCTCCCCCCTGCGCCTAGGGTTGGAAACCCTAGGGTGGGGGCGCCCCACTTGCCTTGGGGGGCAAGTCTCCCCCCTGGCCGCCCCCCCCCCCCCATGTAGATGGGTTCCAGGCCGGCGCCCCCCTTCCCAGGGGGCCTATATAAAGGGGGGGAGGGAGGGCAGCAACACTACAGCCTTTGGCGCCTCCCTCCTCCCCTGCAACACCTCTCCCTCTCGCAGAAGCTTGGCGAAGCCCTGCCGAGACCCCGCTACATCCACCACCACGCCGTTGTGCTGCTGGATCTCCATCAACCTCTCCTTCCCCCTTGCTGGATCAAGAAGGAGGAGACGTCGCTGCTCCGTACGTGTGTTGAACGCGGAGGTGCCGTCCGTTCGGCACTCGGTCATCGGTGATTTGAATCACGGCGAGTACGACTCGATCAACCTCGTTCATTGGAACGCTTCCGCTCGCGATCTACAAGAGTATGTAGATGCACTCCTTTCCCCTCGTTGCTAGTATACTCCATAGATGGATCTTGGTGATGCGTAGGAAATTTTAAAATTCTGCTACGATCCCCAAAAGTGGTATCAGAGCCAGGCCTATGCGTAGTTACTATGCACGAGTAGAACACAAAGCAGTTGTGGGCGTTGATGTTGCCAATTCTTCTTGCAGCTACTAGTCTTATCTTGTTTCGGCGGTATTGTGGGATGAAGCGGCCCGGACCGACCTTACACGTACGCTTACGTGAGACAGGTTCCACCGACTGACATGCACTAGTTGCATAAGGTGGCTAGCGGGTGTCTGTCTCTCCCACTTTAGTCGGAACGGATTTGATGAAAAGGGTCCTTATGAAGGGTAAATAGAAATTGGCATATCACGTTGTGGTTTTACGTAGGTAAGAAACGTTCTTGCTAGAAACCTATAACTTGCAACAACAATTAGAGGACGTCTAACTTGTTTTTGCAGCATGTGCTATGTGATGTGATATGGCCAGAAGATGTGATGAATGATATATGTGATGTATGAGATTGATCATATTCTTGTAATAGGAATCACGACTTGCATGTCGATGAGTATGACAACCGGCAGGAGCCATAGGAGTTGTCTTTATTATTTTGTATGACCTGCGTGTCATTGAATAACGCCATGTAAATTACTTTACTTTATTGCTAAACGCATTAGCCATAGAAGTAGAAGTAATCGTTGGCGTGACAACTTCATGAAGACACGATGATGGAGATCATGTTGTCATGCCGGTGACGAAGATGATCATGGCGCCCCGAAGATGGAGATCAAAGGAGCAAAATGATATTGGCCATATCATGTCACTATTTGATTGCATGTGATGTTTATCATGTTTTACATCTTATTTGCTTAGAACGACGGTAGTAAGTAAGATGATCCCTTATGATAATTTCAAGAAAGTGTTTCCCCTAACTGTGCACCGTTGCGAAGGTTCGTTGTTTCGAAGCACCACGTGATGATCGGGTGTGATAGATTCTAACGTTCGCATACAACGGGTGTTGACGAGCCTAGCATGTACAGACATGGCCTCGGGACACACGCAATACACTTAGGTTGACTTGACGAGCCTAGCATGTACAGACATGGCCTCGGAACACGGAGGACCGAAAGGTCGAGCATGAGTCATATAGAAGATACGATCAACATGGAGATGTTCACCGATCTTGACTAGTCCGTCTCACGTGATGATCGGACACGGCCTAGTTAACTCGGATCATGTTTCACTTAGATGACTAGAGGGATGTCTATCTGAGTGGGAGTTCATTGAGTAATTTGATTAGATGAACTTAATTATCATGAACTTAGTCTAAAATCTTTACAATATGTCTTGTAGATCAAATGGCCCACGTTGTCCTCAACTTCAACGCGTTCCTAGAGAAAACCAAGCTGAAAGATGATGGCAGCAACTATACGGACTGGGTCCGGAACCTGAGGATCATCCTCATAGCTGCCAAGAAAGATTATGTCCTAGAAGCACCGCTAGGTGAAGCACCAATCCCAGAGAACCAAGACGTTATGAACGCTTGGCAATCACGTGCTGATGATTACTCCCTCGTTCAGTGCGGCATGCTTTACAGCTTAGAACCGGGTCTCCAAAAGCGTTTTGAGAAACATGGAGCATATGAGATGTTCGAAGAGCTGAAAATGGTTTTCCAAGCTCATGCCCGGGTCGAGAGATATGAAGTCTCTGACAAGTTCTTCAGCTGTAAAATGGAGGAAAATAGTTCTGTTAGTGAGCACATACTCAGAATGTCTGGGTTACACAACCGCTTGTCTCAGCTGGGAGTTAATCTCCCGGATGACGCGGTCATTGACAGAATCCTTCAGTCGCTTCCACCAAGCTACAAGAGCTTTGTGATGAACTTCAATATGCAGGGGATGGAAAAGACCATTCCTGAGGTATATTCGATGCTGAAATCAGCGGAGGTGGAGATCAGAAAAGAACATCAAGTGTTGATGGTGAATAAAACCACTAAGTTCAAGAAGGGCAAGGGTAAGAAGAACTTCAAGAAGGACGGCAAGGGAGTTGCCGCGCCCGGTAAGCCAGTTACTGGGAAGAAGCCAAGGAATGGACCCAAGCCTGAGACTGAGTGCTTTTATTGCAAGGGAAGTGGTCACTGGAAGCGGAACTGCCCCAAATACTTAGCGGACAAGAAGGCCGGCAACACCAAAGGTATATGTGATATACATGTAATTGATGTGTACCTTACCAGTACTCATAGTAGCTCCTGGGTATTTGATACCGGTGCGGTTGCTCATATTTGTAACTCAAAACAGGAACTACGGAATAAACGGAGACTGGCAAAGGACGAGGTGACGATGCGCGTCGGGAATGGTTCCAAGGTCGATGTGATCGCCGTCGGCATGCTACCTCTGCATCTACCTACGGGATTAGTTTTAAACCTCAATAATTGCTATTTAGTGCCAGCTTTAAGCATGAACATTGTATCTGGATCTTGTTTAATTCAAGATGGCTACTCATTTAAATCCGAGAATAATGGTTGTTCTATTTATATGAGAGATATGTTTTATGGTCATGCCCCGCTGGTCAATGGTTTATTCTTGATGAATCTCGAACGTGATGTTACACATATTCATAGTGTGAATACCAAAAGATGTAAAGTTGATAACGATAGTCCCACATACTTGTGGCACTGCCGCCTTGGTCACATTGGTGTCAAGCGCATGAAGAAGCTCCATGCAGATGGACTTTTGGAGTCTCTTGATTATGAATCATTTGACACGTGCGAACCATGCCTCATGGGTAAGATGACCAAGACTCCGTTCTCCGGAACAATGGAGCGAGCAACCAACTTATTGGAAATTATACATACCGATGTGTGCGGTCCAATGAGTGTTGAGGCTCGCGGAGGATATCGTTGTGTTCTCACTCTCACTGATGACTTAAGTAGATATGGGTATGTCTACCTAATGAAACACAAGTCTGAAACCTTTGAAAAGTTCAAGGAATTTCAGAGTGAGGTTGAGAATCAACGTGACAGGAAAATAAAATTCTTACGATCAGATCGTGGTGGAGAATATTTAAGTCACGAATTTGGTGCGCACTTAAGGAAATGTGGAATCGTTTCACAACTCACGCCGCCTGGAACACCTCAGCGAAACGGTGTGTCCGAACGTCGTAATCACACTCTATTGGATATGGTGCGATCTATGATGTCTCTTACCGATTTACCGCTCTCATTTTGGGGCTATGCTTTAGAGACTGCCGCATTCACTTTAAATAGGGCACCATCGAAATCTGTTGAGACGACACCGTATGAATTATGGTTTGGGAAGAAACCTAAGCTGTCGTTTCTAAAAGTTTGGGGATGCGATGCTTATGTCAAGAAACTTCAACCTAAAAAGCTCGAACCCAAGTCGGAGAAATGCGTCTTCATAGGATACCCTAAGGAAACTATTGGGTATACCTTCTACCTCAGATCTGAAGGCAAGATCTTCATTGCCAAGAATGGGTCCTTTATGGAGAAAGAGTTTCTCTCGAAAGAATTAAGTGGGAGGAAAGTGGAACTTGATGAGGTGATAGTCACCCCTTCCGAACCGAAAAGTAGCGCAGCGCGGGAAGATGTTCCAGTGGTGCCTGCACCAACTGGGGAGGAAGTTAATGATGATGATCATGAAGCTTCGGATCAAGTTAATGCTGAACTTCGTAGGTCCACAAGGATACGTTCCGCACCAGAGTGGTACGGCAACCCTGTCCTAGAAATCATGTTGTTAGACAACGGTGAACCTTCGAACTATGAAGAAGCGATGGCGGGCCCAGATTCCGACAAATGGCTAGAAGCCATGAAATCCGAGATAGGATCCATGTATGAAAACGAAGTATGGACTTTGACTGACTTGCCCGATGATCGGCGAGCCATAGAAAATAAATGGATCTTTAAGAAGAAGACAGACGCGGATGGTAATGTGACCATCTATAAGGCTCGACTTGTCGCTAAGGGTTATCAACAAGTTCAAGGGGTTGACTACGATGAGACTTTCTCACCCGTAGCGAAGCTGAAGTCCGTCCGAATCATGTTAGCAATTGCCGCATACTATGATTATGAGATATGGCAGATGGACGTCAAAACGGCATTCCTTAACGGCTTCCTTAAGGAAGAATTGTATATGATGCAGCCGGAAGGTTTTGTCGATCCTAAGAATGCTAACAAAGTATGCAAGCTCCAGCGCTCAATCTATGGGCTGGTGCAAGCATCTCGGAGTTGGAACATTCGCTTTGATGAGATGATCAAAGCGTTTGGGTTTACACAGACTTATGGAGAAGCCTGTGTTTACAAGAAAGTGAGTGGGAGCTCTGTAGCATTTCTCTTATTGTATGTGGATGACATACTATTGATGGGAAATGATATAGAATTCTTGGAAAGTATAAAGGCCTATTTGAATAAGTGTTTTTCAATGAAGGACCTTGGAGAAGCTGCTTATATATTAGGCATCAAGATCTATAGAGATAGATCAAGACGCCTCATTGGTCTTTCACAGAGTACATACCTTGACAAGATATTGAAGAAGTTCAATATGGATCAGTCCAAGAAGGGGTTCTTGCCTGTATTGCAAGGTGTGCAATTGAGCACGGCTCAATGCCCGACCACGGCAGAAGATAGAGAAAAGATGAGTGTCATCCCCTATGCCTCGGCCATAGGGTCTATTATGTATGCCATGCTGTGTACCAGACCTGATGTAAACCTTGCCGTAAGTTTGGTAGGAAGGTACCAAAGTAATCCCGGCATGGAACACTGGACAGCGGTCAAGAATATCCTGAAGTACCTGAAGAGGACTAAGGATATGTTTCTCGTTTATGGAGGTGACGAAGAGCTCGTCGTAAAGGGTTACGTCGACGCTAGCTTCGACACAGATCTGGATGACTCGAAGTCACAAACCGGATACGTGTATATTTTGAATGGAGGAGCAGTAAGCTGGTGCAGTTGCAAGCAAAGCGTCGTGGCGGGATCTACATGTGAAGCGGAGTACATGGCAGCCTCGGAGGCAGCACAGGAAGCAGTCTGGATGAAGGAGTTCATTACCGACCTAGGGGTGATTCCCAATGCGTCGGGCCCGATGACTATCTTCTGTGACAACACTGGAGCTATTGCCCTTGCGAAGGAGCCCAGGTTTCACAGGAAGACCAGGCATATCAAGCGTCGCTTCAACTCCATTCGTGAAAGTGTTCAAAATGGAGACATAGATATTTGTAAAGTACATACGGACCTGAATGTAGCAGATCCATTGACTAAACCTCTCCCTAGAGCAAAACATGATCAACACCAGGACGCAATGGGTGTTCGATTCATCACAATGTAACTAGATTATTGACTCTAGTGCAAGTGGGAGACTGTTGGAAATATGCCCTAGAAGCAATAATAAATGGTTATTATTATATTTCTTTGTTCATGGTAATTGTCTATTGTTCATGCTATAATTGTGTTATCCGGAAATCGTGATACATGTGTGAATACATAGACCACAACGTGTCCCTAGTAAGCCTCTAGTTGACTAGCTCGTTGATCAACAGATAGTCATAGTCTATGGACATTGGATGTCATTGATAACGGGATCACATCATTAGGAGAATGATGTGATGGACAAGACCCAATCCTAAGCATAGCTCAAAGATCGTGTAGTTCGTTTGCTAGAGCTTTTCCAATGTCAAGTATCTTCTCCTTAGACCATGAGATCGTGCAACTCCCGGATACCGTAGGAGTACTTTGGGTGTGCCAAACGTCACAACGTAACTGGGTGACTATAAAGGTACACTACGGGTATCTCCGAAAGTGTCTATTGGGTTGGCACGGATCGAGACTGGGATTTGTCACTCCGTATGACGGAGAGGTATCTCTGGGCCCACTCGGTAATGCATCATCATAATGAGCTCAATGTGACTAAGGAGTTAGTCACGGGATCATGCATTGCGGTACGAGTAAAGAGACTTGCCGGTAACGAGATTGAACAAGGTATTGGGATACCGACGATCGAATCTCGGGCGAGTAACATACCGATTGACAAAGGGAATTGTATACGGGATTGATTGAATCCTCGACATCGTGGTTCATCCGATGAGATCATCGTGGAACATGTGGGAGCCAACATGGGTATCCAGATCCCGCTGTTGGTTATTGACCGGAGAGGCGTCACGGTCATGTCTGCATGTCTCCCGAACCCGTAGGGTCTACACACTTAAGGTTCGGTGACGCTAGGGTTGTAGAGATATGAGTACGCGGAAACCCGAAAGTTGTTCGGAGTCCCGGATGAGATCCCGGACGTCACGAGGAGTTTCGGAATGGTCCGCAGGTGAAGAATTATATATAGGAAGTCTAGTTTCGGCCACCGGGAAAGTTTCGGGGGTTATCGGTATTGTACCGGGACCACCGGAAGGGTCCCGGGGGTCCACCGGGTGGGGCCACCTATCACGGAGGGCCCCATGGGCTGAAGTGGGAAGGGAACCAGCCCTTAGTGGGCTGGGGCGCCCCCATGGGCCTCCCACCTGCGCCTAGGGTTGGAAACCCTAGGGTGGGGGCGCCCCACTTGCCTTGGGGGGCAAGTCTCCCCCCTGGCCGCCCCCCCCCCACATGTAGATGGGTTCCAGGCCGGCGCCCCCCCTTCCCAGGGGGCCTATATAAAGGTGGGAGGGAGGGCAGCAACACTACAGCCCCTGGCGCCTCCCTCCTCCCCTGCAACACCTCCCTCTCGCAGAAGCTTGGCGAAGCCCTGCCGAGACCCCGCTACATCCACCACCACGCCGTCGTGCTGCTAGATCTCCATCAACATCTCCTTCCCCCTTGCTGGATCAAGAAGGAGGAGACGTCGCTGCTCCGTACATGTGTTGAACGCGGAGGTGCCGTCTGTTCGGCACTCGGTCATCGGTGATTTGAATCACGGCGAGTACGACTCCATCAACCTCGTTCATTGGAACGCTTCCGCTCGCGATCTACAAGGGTATGTAGATGCACTCCTTTCCCCTCGTTGCTAGTATACTCCATAGATGGATCTTGGTGATGCGTAGGAAATTTTAAAATTCTGCTACGATCCCCAACAATACAGTCACGGAATTGCGGCTTCTCGGAGTTCTCGAGGCACGGGTACAAACCAGCTGGATGCACAAAAGAGTGATGGCAGAGTCACGGTTGTGTAGTCTGAAGAGAAACTGTTGTGTGACACCAGCACATAGAGACATCACGTGTGTCACGTGAGGTACATGAATAGCGGAAAATAAGCCACGGGAGTGAAGCCTCCACAGACACGGATGCCGGGCTTCTAAAGGCACGGTCCCGAAGAACACAAAGACAGGGTACTGAAATGTTGCCTCGTATGTTAGCAGACGTGCGTCTCTTGTGCGAACGTGTAAAAGACAACAATACAAACACAAACAAACGGCACTGAATATAAGGCAAGCACAAAGCGCACTTCTCCCAAACAATACATATGCGCCACTTCAACAGGTTCCCTAAATGTACATGAACTCGCGCAAATGTCAACAATGAACTTGTAACATGAAAAAACATAAAAAAATTATATTCACATATGCGCCATAGGATTGAACTAAAAGTACTCATTAAATATACAAAAAAAGAAATGAAAGTCTTCCAGGAGTCCATTCCGCTAAGAAACGTCCACACAAACGTCCACCGTGACCATTCTACTCAGTTGGAGTTCTGCTCGGAAACATCAACGGCGTCTGCGGTCAGGAAGACAACGAGGATGCATCATGTCCTTCATCGACAGAACTCGGCGGTAGAGCTCATAGCTGACATACCCATCCTAAAACAAAAACCGGATGAGAATGAAGATATACGTAAAGAGGAAAAACTACTATTGTTGTAGTAAAACAAAAATATAATGACAGAAAATCATAAAAAACGAAATTTTCACTTACAATTGCCGCATATTTCAGGTGTTCAAGGGAATGCGGCTTCATTCCCAGTAGTCATGCAGACCTTGTGGAAAAGACGACTTCATACTCAAGTAAGATTTGTTTATGACGGCTCCTGCCAAATCTGTCATGGAATCCCTTAGATTTCCTCCTTTGATCATGAGCTCCTCTTGAAGATTGATGTGACACTCTCTTGGGATTTTGAGGAAACTATTTGCGAGAACATCCCTATCGTTCCTGACGTCGACACTAGCGAAAATTATACCTTTGTTCTGAAGGAAATCCTTTAGAGCAGCACACTCCGTCCTGGCCTTGCACAAGTGATAGACAAGAACATGCTTGCGCATCGCCAGTTGCATGACGGCGACTTTTCTACTACGATCAAAATAATCCTCTCGTGTGTACTCCAGATCAAGACCAACAAACTTGTACCTATCCTCACGCAGCCATTCCTCATAAAGAGAAAGAATCTCCTCCACCTTGTAAGGCTCGTTGGTGTACAACACCTCGAGCTTGGTATTACCATCGGCATCTATAAAGAGACGCTCAGTAGTGTTCCTGAAGTCGTCCATGGAAAAGAGGGTGACACAACAATGGAGTTTGACTGTGCTTCTCGTATGAGGCAAGGATGATCGGAGCTACCTGCACTTCTCTGGAGAAAATAAGACGCGATAACCTCCCGGAATAGACCACTACTTAACCTTGGGGAGAGACGACTCAGTTACCATGCGCCCATTAAATTGCATCGGGAACGGTGTGAATGGATGGTTATGCTTCTGTAGCTTATGAAACCATGCACTTCAAAGTCACGGCTGCCATGCTGTAATCGAGGAGTCTCTAGATTAACTCTAGCACGGTATCTGGCACAATGAATACTAACAATAAATAACCATCCCATCGGTCACCAGCACATCTTTTGACCGAGAGAACAATGAGAGGAGGAAAACAAGATGACCCTGTCGTACAAATAGTACATGGGGAGTAAACCAAAGTAGAAGCACGATTCGGCCAGCACAAAAGCCACACGCGTGCCTCCACTTTGCTTAAAGACAAACCTCAGTGATATCAACGGACCTGCATCTCTTTGTCTGCGTACCACCGAAAACATTGCCAAAACCAAAGCACGTCCATGCTTTTGACATACAGATAACTGTGCCTATCATACATATTCCCGCCTGAACCCAATGTACATAAAAACAGTGGCTCCCTGTGTCAACAACTGCTTGAAAAAAAATCGCAATAAGAGTCATGAACCATGGCTCCATTCCAGATGCAAAAGTGCCTCTCATCAGGAACCATCATGCCTCCCATCAATTTGCCTCCCCCGACGTATCGACCATGCCTCTCCTGCTACAACGACCGTGCATCTAATAACATCATCACCGTTCCTCTCCTAAAGACACACGCAACCATACCTGATTAAACATGTGATTAAAAAAATTAAAACACAGAAGGACGAGTATGCTTTTCAGCATGTATAACCGTGCCTCACAAAAAGTATGTGAGGCAGGATAGGCACGTAAAAGACTCTGCTGGGAGGCAGCACAGCTGGACAACTATAATGGGAGGCAGCTGGACGAGTCAAACATCTCGTGTCCCCATAACACCTCGGAATGCACGCACACCATCTACAACCAGCATTCATTCCATTTCGCAGAATAAAAAATAAAACAAGAAGCACTCATTACTACTCTTGCTCTCTCCTGTCTCCTTTATATTTCAATAAGCTCCGACTCCCTCAGCCACATCACAACTCATTTGCCTTCTCCGTCGCCTGCTTCTAGGGTTCGTGCTTCTTCTCCGTCGCCTGCTTCTAGGGTTCGTGCTTCTTCTCCGTCGCCTGCTTCTAGGGTTCGTGCTTCTTCCCTGCACACAATCGATTAATTTCTAAGCCATGCTTCTCTCGTAGATTGCTGGCCGTGGGTGATTGCCCTAAGCTTCCCATCACAACGCATCTGCCTTATCCGTCCGCCTACTTCTAGGGTTCGTGCTTCTTCCCCGCACACAGTCTCATTTCAAACAAGTTATTGTAGAGTTTTTATTAGGTCTCTCGATTAACTTCTAAACTGTGCTTCTCTCGTAGATTTGCTAGCCGTGTGTGCTTGCCCTAAGCTTCCCCTACCCCAATCTTCATTCGTCAACCCTCGTTCTTCTTCTCTCCCATGTAAAAAGCATATGCGTAAGCAACATGCTCCGATCCGTATTTACGTTTTACGTTTAGGTTTTTCATTTGATAGTTATTGAAGCATCAGATCCGGTACAACGACTTCATTCTCTAAAGGAATATAAAAACCATTTGAAAATCTAAACAAGTGTTCTAAACTCTGTCATACTGCTTTTCTGGAAGGAGTAGATGAGAAGATTTCTGGTAAATTTGTAGTTGTTGTCTGCCTTCGTACGGATATTTTTAATATGGCTAACATAGTTGAAGCTAGTCGTTGTCTACCTTCAACGTTGAAGCTTGTTTTTAAATTGTTATGATATTCTTGTTTTCTTGACATAGTTGTTTTGAATTATTTAGGTATGATTTGCCTTACCTGCCGCCAACCAGGCAGCCCTTGCGAACCACACCCTGAAGTTCTCCAGGAGTTTGAGGTTATTCTTGATGAAAATTGCTGGAGCCGCATGGTTAGTAAGAATCACTAACATATTAGTTGCTTACAACACAGTAGAAATCGTCACTGTTACTCATACCCCCTTGCACCTACACTAGGTTCCCCTGCTGTCACTTCTTTGCGCCTGCCTTGTGTTTTCATTTTCCATTAGTTTGCCTGCCTATGCCCTAATTAATATAGTCCATTAGTTTTGCATGCCTATGCCTTGATTACTATAGTGCATCTTCAGTTCTAATTAAAATTAGTCAACATATGCCAAAAATCTGTATCCATTAATTTATAATACCATTATGTTGTTATCTGTAATTCTTATCAAAAATTCATATCCAATTTAAGAAAACTTTTAACATTAATAGTACGCGAGTTCAAATTTATACTTACAGGTTGTTATTTTTACTATTTTTTCCAGTATGTACCTTGTAATGTCAGAGCTTTTCTCGCTAAATACATTGACGAGAGGAAGAAAGAAGCAAGAAAATTGCGTAAAGAGCAGGTAGAGCCAGCCCTTCTTACACATGAAGGAAGGTCTTACAATGCTTTGTTTAAGCATAGGGCGAACTACACAAAGTTCTGCGGTGGTGAGTGGAACACCTTTGCGGATGATTATGAACTTCGTGCTGGAGACCGCATAGAATTTGAACTACCAGACGAGGGTCTCAATCTCGAAATACAAACATATCGGGATGACAAAAGGCTGCTTCCATTACCCCACGTTGGTAGGTATTTAATATTACAAACTTATTTTCTTTCGCTGTATTTTTATATACATGCATCGAACTGAATAATATTAACCCGTGTTGCATAAAACTTTATCTAACTTTAAAATCTTGTTCTTTTTCTAGCTCTCGACGACCTTTCTTCTGACGATTTCGACCATGTTCACTGCTATGTCTACTCTAAGGATACTGAGCTTACCTGCGACCAGACACGATTCTTTCTACAACGCCTTTTCGGAGATACTTTCATCCGTTGCCGTCCATTTGTCCACGTCTTGACTCCCACTAACACCAAAGACTGCGTCATGGTTGGTTACAACTGTCCTTGTTAAAATACCAAACGTATTTTGCTCATCTATAATATAAACAATATTGACGAAATCTTGCTTATATGTAAAATTATAAAGAACCTATTTATTCAAACCTAAAACAACAAAACTTTTGTTGTTCTCTTAATATGTTGTTTTATCTGTTTACACACAAACCTGAACACGCCAGGAATTATATTACTTTCAATTTGAAATTTCTTAATGTTTGCACACTCACTGTATTCGACCATTCTTTTATTTATTGTCCAAGTGGCAATTCAACGGTTTTAATTTCTATTTAATTTCGATTTCTTCTAGAAAATTCCGAGGAGCGTTGTCTCGACACTGAAGAGATGGGTGGACATGCCAACCAATGGCAGGGTGACCCTTGAAGCTCCTGATGAACCTACCCATGTCATCACTCCTTCGGCGTACTACATCTGCAAAAATGACGGCAGGATGGTAATAGAAAAGTCTTCTTTCAAAGACTTCATATCAGCTACATCCTTTGTTGAAAAGAACGTTGTTCTAATCACTTTCAAAGAGCACCATGACCGTTCTGTGTCCATCATCATGCAACGCATTCTGTAGATTCCGTCGGAACAAGCACCTAAAATGGGAGCAAACAGTGTATCTCCTAGGATGTTTAGCGCTCATTTCAAGATGATGCCTCCCAGGAGCAAAACACTAGTTAAAATAAGTTTGCTAGTTAGGATGGTAGAGTAATGTAACTATTATGGACCATGTGCTTGCTTGAACTATCGGAATGATCTTTTGGAACTTATGTAGCTCTTACGGACCCTCTACTACCTGTTTCAACCATCGGAATGATCCTTTGCAACAAATGTTGTTTGAACTATCGGAATGATTCATTGGAAAAAATGTAGTTCTAATCCTTTGAAAAGTTCACAATTCAAAAAACCAAAAAACAGAAAGAATCATTTTCAAAAATCAAACGAAACAAGAATCAGTTTTTGATCCAAAACCTATAGCAATGCCATGTTATCAAACTTATTCAAACGATCTACTGAAACATATCTCAATTAAAAACCAAACAGGACTCCATTTTCAAGTGCAAACTATGTTTACTTCACCAACTTTTCATAAACACACAGTTGTGCACCGAATAACATAACAACAGTGCCTCCCTGACCAAGGAAAGTTGCTAAACCAAAAAAACATTTTCACAACAAAGGCACGACCATGCATCTGCTGAGTGTTCTACCATTCACACGACTACTTTCATAGCCAAGGTTGCACTACGCACATATAGATCACGCACGCATCACCCAACGAATTAAAAAAATCAATGAACAAGATAAGTGAAAATCTTAAAAAAACAGATAAAACAAACGCCTGTTTCTGAAAATCTACGCCTGGAATCGCCGGATGACTACCAACTGGTCCTTGGCGGTTTCCTTTTTTGCACGACAAAGTAAAGATCCCTTTCACTTTTCCGACTCCGTTTGCATCCTCTTCCTCGAAAGTTTCTCGCCGGCCGCAGTTCACCACCGCACACCTCCAGCCATGGACGACGGGAAACTAACAACACTCACCGAGCACATCACTACCCACGGTACAACCGTGCTGGAGGTGGTGTACACCAACGACCCAAGGACCGTGGAGCGGATCATCAAAAAGTACGAGGAATGGCTAAAGGAGGAGAAGAACAAGTTCGTCGGCCTCGACCTCGAGTACACATGTAAGAGCAGTTACATACAACAAGGGATCGGCGTCGTCCAACTTGCCATGCGCGAGCATGTCCTTGTATACCACTACTGCAGGTCCGAGCGCTCCCAGGCGTTAATTGACTTCCTGCAACGGAAAGCGGTAACTTTCACTAGCATCGACACCAGGAACGACAAGACCATGCTTGCCCGTGCATGGATCAAAATTCCAGACGAGCACCACGTCAACATCCAGAGGCTATTCCGCATCAAGGGTGTTGGAGAAAGGGACTCCATGGGTGACCTTGCAGCGGCCATCATCGACCCCTCATACAAGAACATGAAGAAATCATTCCCAAAGGAGAAGCACCAGTTCTGGGAATGGAAGCCGCTTTCCCCGATACACCTTGAGTACGTAGCAAAGGACGGGTATGTTAGCTACGAGTTGTACCGTAGAATACTAATCGTCAAGAACGGGCTACGTCACCTCCACCAATAACCAATGAAAGAAAGACTCCGCCCACGTAAGAAAAAAGACGAGGGATCTTCCAGCGGCTGGAAGCACCGGAAGGGAAACAGTGGTTGGTAAATTGCGAGAAAATGGATGTCTACATTAAACTAGTAGGATAGAGCCGTGATTGATTGATCTGCCGTGATCGAGGGATCGGGTGCGTGGCACTACTATTTTGATAATTTAGATTGAATGAACCCATGTTGTAAATATGTTTGTTGTTGCTCAAAGATGTTGTCTGTATTGTATTACTATTTTACGTTTGAACTTTGAGCACAGTGGTGTGCATGTCTAAATGCAATTAGTAAGTTATGTCCCAGTATTGAGCAAGCATATATTGTATCCATGATTATAGAACGAGAGATATATGTCACACGATATTGTATTATAATTTTCATACTCAACCTTTACAAGATGCATCGTGCATTTACAAGAATATGTGATGGTATCATTGTAAACTTTCAGTAGAATGCTTATTCAACATTGGCATGAATAATTCATAAATATTGCAGAAGAACATTCGGTACACAGACGCAAGGGACAAGAACTTTGTTACTTTGACCACATTGAAAAAAAATTAAAATCACACAACACAACCATTTCACATCAAACACCGCTCCGTCCATTCACAACATCCTTGCTATTGCACACAGGTTCCTCTCCGTACACCAGTTCTCCATGATGCCACAAAACTACACTACCGTGTGCAACTGCCCTATGTACAACTGTGGCTCTCTAAGTGTCAACTCAACCCATGCCTCTGGTGCCACGCACCCGTGACCCTAGAGACTTCACACCTGTGCATCCACAACCGAGCCTCTCTAACCAAATATTCGGACCGATGCCTCTGCTGCCATACATCCGTGCCTCTAGACACTTGACAGCAGCAAGAGGGTTCAAAACCGTGCATCCACTAAACCGTGCTTGTACTGACTTCACTTCGGTGCCTCAGTTTGCTCGATCGATGTGCCTCACATGAAACCCACAGTAACTCTACGTGCTCCGCGCGCGTGATCGCCCGTGCAACTTTGGGGCTGCACACGCGCTCCTCTCAGTATACCCGTGCCTCCACACAACCGTGCATGTACTGACTTCAATTCCGTGCCTCCGTTTGCTCAATCCACGTGCCTCACATGAAACCCACTGTAACTCTACGTGCTACACACACACGTGCCTCTCGCATGAAACCCACAGTATCTCTACGTGTTCGGCACGCGTCATCGCCCGTGCAACTTTGGTGTTGCACACACGTTCCTCTCAGTATACCCGTGCCTCCACACAACCGTGCCTGTACTGACTGCAATTACATGCCTCCGTTTGCTCAATCCACGTGCCTCACATGAAACCCACAGTAACTCTACGTGCTCCGCACGCATGATCGCCCGTCCAACTTTGGTGCTGCACACACGCTCCTCTCGGTATACACGTGCCTCCACACAACCGTGTGTGTAATGACTTCAATTCCGTGCATCCGTTTGCTCAATCCAGGTGCCTCTCGCATAAAAGAGATGCACAACCATGCCTCAGAGTAAACAACACACGTGCCTCTACTGTATTTATAACTATGACCACAATTAAATAACATCCGTCCAAAAAAACATCTTTAAAAGAGATGCACAGCCATGCCTCTTCTACAAATGAACAACATCAATGAACAGTTAGGTTCATGTCGTTTCATATATCTAAATAACATTAACCGCAGCATAGATTTTTAAACAAAATTCATTATGTTCAAAGGCTATAACTAACATCACTGCGGCAGAAGATTGAAGATAACAACAAGCCTCCCAACACGCTCTTTGAAAGTTATCAGCACCAAGCTGTTTACTTCAATAGACGATGCCTGGAGAAAATCACTGAAACCTTCTTGTTTGAACACCATTCTATTACCCAAGCCAATGAAGTAGGAGCAAGGAGTGCTCACATATATATCATCATCACCAGATTCCAGAGTAACTTCAAGAGTTAAAACGACAGTCTTAGGAAAAGTCACAAACTCCTTCAAACTCCTCACAACAATTCCAGGAATAACCCGACAAAAAACATCAAGCTATCAGAAATAGAACAAAAATTCAAAACTATAAATAGAAGAGGTAATATAAATAAATAAATAAACAGAAAAAAAGAAAAACAGTGGAAAAAAATCTGACCATATGATGACCATTAACATTCATGGAATCAATCCTGTGAATAAAAGGACAACAGGGTATGTACTCATCATCAAATAGTTGACACCTCATGAAATACATCTGCTGATAATTAAGAAAAACACCACGGGTGTAATAACAACTCCCAACAAGTTCCTTCTCGGAGTCGCTCAAACCATGAAGAACTACAAAATATAATTACACAGGCTCAAGGGAACAGAAAAATCAAAATGTACAATAAAACAAGCTAAAAACTTCCTTAAAAATAAACCTTACCAACAGACCGTAAAGGAGACAACGCATCTCCACGACCAACACGATAAAAATCAATACCAATCCAAGTTCCATAATGTTCATGCCTAATGGTCATTATATCACGAGGACGAACACCATAATCACTGACCAATCGTTCCCAGAAAGGACCATGGAATTTGCTCCTCATCTGACCATGACTAAACAGAACACCATACAAATAACCCTCATTGCACTGAAGAGTAAGATCAATAGGTTCGTCACCCCTCCTTATGGCTAAAGCCCTACACTCCTCGATGTAACGAGCAAGATGAGCTCTAACACTGCACGGAACATACTGCACAACAAATAAAAACAAGGATCATAATCAAAATCTAAACAGCACCAAAAGAAATAAGCGTGTGTGCCAAAAATTGAACAATTATAAAATAATATTCTTAAAACATGCCTCCAACAACGCCGATCCAGGACCACACTGAACCCATCTACAGAAGAATCAACAGAAGAACACGGGCCACCAGGCATACGGCAAAAAGGACAAGTCATAACTGCAAGGAACACAATGGTTATCAAGAACTAATCCCACAAAACCCAGTTGAAACTTGACATCTGATAGTGTTGGTAGTCCCCACCCGTAACTACCCCATAAATCTCCATATCCCGGAAATATAATCGGAACAAAAAGAGAAACGATAAAGGGAAACAGGAAACCCATGAAGGCAATCGGTAAGGAACGACGATATCGCGGACGGGGAAGCGCGGTCGACGCTAAAGAAAGACCGCCGTAAGAGCAGGCAACAAGCGCGGCGGCCGGGACAGCGGCCGCCGTAACCAAGCGACAAGAGCGGCGGCCGCGACGGGCGGAGACGACGGCAAAGAAAGAACAGTGCGCGACGACGGTTCGCCCACACCAGAGAGAAACAGATCTCAAAACAGATCAAAAGGTATTACAAAACATTAAACGTATAATTAAGGACTAAAGTGAAAAAAGGAAAAAACCACAAAGGGAAACCGAAAACCGGAAATCACGGGAGAAGCCGTGCGCACGCCAAGTGTCGCGCGCGGAGCGCCTCGGAAAAGTCTCAGGAGCACTCCGCGCGTGACACTTGGCGTGCGGGGAGCGCTCCCCGACTAATCATTGCAGGGAGCGCTCCTCAATTAGTGATTTCGGCTGTAAGCGCCAGCTAGCGCTGCTGGCGCTCGCAGGCGTCACGTAGTAGGCTGGCCCAGTCAACCTGCTGGAAAAAATGCAAACGAAAAATTTAATATGTTAAATTTGGGCGATGTGGGAATTGATCTCCGCACGCCACAGTATACAGCTTCATGTCTTCACCACTATACAAGGCGCAGTTTTGATGATTAGTGATAGGAAATAACCCGATGTGACCCTTCTTTTAGTACAGACATTAACATATAGTAGTATTATATACCCTATATAAATTATTTAATAAAGAAAAAGGAAATTTAAAAAAGAATTCACGAATTAAAAAAAGTTCATTAATTTGAAAAAGAGTTCATCGAAATTGGAAAAAGTTCATCGAATTTTATAAAAGTTCATCGGATTTGAAAAAAGTTCATCGTTATTCACAAAAAGTTCATCGGATTTGAAAAAAGTTCATCGGATTTGAAAAAGTTCATCGATATTCAAAAAAGTTCATCCAAAAATGGAAAAAGTTCATCGATATTCAAAAAAAATTCATCAAATTTGAAAAGTTCATTGATATTCAAAAAAAGTTCATTAAAAATGGAAATAGTTCATCGAATTTTCAAAAAGAGTTCATCAAAAAATGAAAAAAATTCATCAAATTCGATGAAAAAGTTTACGAACTAAAAAACCGCGCATTTAGGAAAAAAGTAAAACAGAAAGTAAAAGAACTAGAAAAAAGAGAAAAGAAAAAGAAAAAACGAACTGACAACCGAATATAAGAAAACACCGAAGATACATTGCGCAAGTTGGTCAGTGGCCTGGTGGTTGTCGCCTTTTCCTTTGAGCGGGTTCGATTTTGGGTCAGTGCAGTTACATTTTTTGGATTAAAACACAGGAAGAAAAACCTTTTGATGGGCCGGCCCAGCGCGCGAGGTGGTGTCCGCTGCAGGCGCCAGTTAACGAAATGCACGTTAACCGGCGCCTGCAGCGCCAAATAGGATTTGCCACCTTTTGACACTAACGAGCGTAAAATAGGTTCTGCCCGCCGCCGGTTACTATTGGAGAGCAACTAGTTAGCGAGCGCTCCTTCGGAAGCCTCGCAACGATCAGCGCCAATGGCGCTCTCAGCCATTCGCCACGTGTCGTGCTCTGGGCCCTTCCTTCGGATTTTCTTTTTTTTTCCACACGCGTTTTCGGCTTTTTAAACGGTTTTTCCCAGGTTTTTTCTGATGTTTTGGTTTTTCACCGGTCTTCCTTAGCTTTTCGATAATAAAAAGTTCCAAATTTTTTTTTCCATGAAATAGGCATTTTCTTTTTTTTTTCCATTCATGAGAGGCACGGTTTTGCTTCGCAAGAGTCATGGCCGTGCCTCTCGGAAAAGGAAAAAAATGTGTTCTCTGTTTTTTTTTCCTTTCGCGAGAGTCACGGTTTTGCTTTCGCGAGAGGCACGGGTGTGCTTTCGCGAGAGTCACAGCAGTGCCTCTCGGAAAAGAAAAAATGCGTTTTTTGTTTTTTTTTCTTTCGCGAGAGTCACGGTTTTGCTTCCGCGAGAGGCACGATTGTGCTTTAGCGAGTCACGGCCGTCCCTCTCAAAAACAAACAAAAACACGTTTTCTGTTTTTTTCTTTCGTGAGAGGCACAGTTTTGCTTCCGCGAGAGGCACGGTTGTGCTTTCGCGCGAGTCACGGCCGTGCCTCTCGGAAACGAAAAAAAGCGTTTTCTGTTTTTTCTTTCACGAGAGTCACGATTTTGCTTCCGCGAGAGGCACGGTTGTGCTTTCACGAGAGTCAAGACCGTGCCTCCTCGGAAACGGAAATAAAAACGTGTTCTCTTTTTTTTTTTACTTCCGCGAGAGACACGGTTTTGTTTCCGCGAGAGGTACGGTTGTGATTTCATGGGAGGCACGGGCGTGCCTCTTTCGAAAAGAGAAAAAACCCGTGCTCCCGGTTCAGTTTTTTCGTCTGATTTTTTTTGTGAAAGAAAAGTACGTCAAAACCTATCAACATGTGATTTAGGTGTGAAGATCTCGATGCGAGGAATCCAACGGTGAAAGCGGTTCGAGATTTGGACGCATGATTTGAGAGATAAAACGTTTTAAATAAACGGATCTACGAAAAAAGGGAAAACTCTCAGTTTGCGACAAGTGGCGCGCTGCATGGGCGCCACTTGTCGCAACTTGGGAAGTTGGAGTGATCTTTGCAATAAGTACTCTTCAACTAGTGATTTCGTTACTATTGTTTCTTCAAACCAGCACCTGCAGGCTCGTTAGCTGGGTTGGCCAACGTATGGTTTTTTTTCTTGTGTTTAATCTCGTAAAAACAAAGTTTTTTTCCTCTTGTGTTTCCCCAAATCGCTGAACGTTTCTCTAAATCGCTGAACTTTTATCAAATTTCATGAACCTTTCTAAAATTCGATGAACGTTTTTCAAATTTGATGATTTTTTCTTTTCAAAATCTACAAACATTTTTCTTATTTGATGAACCTTATTTCAAAATCAATGAACTTTTTTCAGGTTTGTGAACTTTTCTTCTAAAATGAAGAACTTTATTTCAAAATCAGTTTTTCCAAATAATTCAAAAAATTGAGCGGTACAATAGATGAATGGTTTTGTGCAACACATAGCGGCGCCACATTGTTATTATGTTGTTTCCGCTATTACTAATCTCAAACGTCAAGTAGCTCCACTAGTTGGTGGCGCGCACTTGTACATGAACTCGATGTGGCGAGTTCGAAATCTGTAGAGAGCAATATTTTTTGCAGTTTTGTGTGAGCCTTTGCATTGTATTTTTCAACCTTTCCGACTTGCTCCTACGGAACCAATGTCGAAGGGATTGAAAAAGTCAGTCATTCACAACCACTGATGAAGGATTTCTCAAGAAGTTAAGGATTAGTAGTTCTTTTCTTTTTTGAAATGGATTTCGAAAAAGAAAGGATTTCACTGCTCTGTGCGTTTCATGGCCGGCCCACACGCGGTGTCTTCGAGTGCCATGAGCGCAAACGGGCACATGCAGCGCCGTATAGGAGTTCCCCCATGTGCATTCAAAACCGATACTCCATTACTGAGCACGAGCCTCCAACATTGACTTGACTAGGGATTTTGACTAGCACAAACAATAAGTAACTATAAGAAAAGCTCATATTCTTTCATGTTCCAAACTATTAGTCACATTCCGTTGATGGCGTGCAGGCAAACAAAGATGGCTCGTTGACGGCGGACTATGGTCAGTGCACTAGGTGGGGCGACGACGACCCATCGGTGTTCGCGGTGACAAGAGTTTCTGGGCTCCAAGGGTAGTACCAAATCTGCAACGGCTATGGGACGGCAAAGGCTACACCAATTCTCAGGGTATATACGTTGAACCATCACCGTGCCCACTGCTCCACTTGCTGACCCGACTGTTTTAATTCAGAACTATATATAGTGATCACACTATATATAGTGATCAGAACTTGTAGATCATGCTTATCATGCATCATGTGGAGATCATTGTCCTTAGTGGTCTCCCTCCTCATTTTATTTTCTTGTTTATTATATCTTTGTCCACCTGCGCATGGAAACGAGAAAGAGTAGTGTCGATCATTGTGCACAAATAACTTGATCGGATATACCTAGCTTGAAATTATTGCATAAAAAACCAACTAAAAATGTAATTTATTCATATGACAAAAGATACACCAAGTTTTAGGTGTTCACAATATAGTACTATTATCTAACAGATTGTGTGCTAATAGTTATTGTGAGAAGTGTGTTTTTCTTGTCTTGACAAGGTAGATACTTACAGTTGGCAGAGTTTACAACTTAGCTAGAAATAGGTACCGTTGTTCTCCCTCTGGTAGTTAGGAGTACGTATCATTCTTGGCACCTCAAGTTTGTGGAATGTTGCATGTTTGGCAGAACCACTAGAGCACATATATAGTGGAAAATGACTTCAGGTTCATCTCCAAAAGTGGGCTGACCGCGGTGAGAATACCAGTGGGATGGTGGATTGCTAACGACCCGAGACCTCCTGCACCTTACGTTGGAGGTTCACTTAAAACCTTGGACAAGGCATTCAAATGGGCAGAGTAAGCAAGCTTCAGAAACTTGTAACCTAATTTTGCTAATGAAATCAACGATCTACTCAACTTTCAGAATATTCAGGCCGGGGCTGACCTTGGCATCATCTTGAGCAAACTAAAGTTCCATTATCTAATTAACTTTTGGCCTGGGGTTGATCCTCCTTTCTATTCTAATTAGTTTTTGAAACATTCAGCTTTATAAATGCTCAATCTATCTACATGAACAGGAAGTACAAACTAAGCGTCATCATTGACCTACACGCAGCTCCTGGGTCGCAAAATGCCTTCGAGCACAGCTCCTCCAAGGACGACTCGTTGGACTGGGGCACCACCGACAATAACATCGCACAAACCATGCAAGTGATAGATTTCCTCGCATCCAGGAACGCCAAAAGCCCAAGCCTCCTTGCAGTTGAGCTAATGAACGAGCCGTTGGCACCCGGCATATCCCTGAAGAACCTGAAAACGTACTATTGCAATGGGTACAACGCCGTAAGGAAGCACTCGTCGAAGGCCTACGTGATCATGCCCAACCGGCTATTTTCCCCGGACCCAACGGAGCTCCTCGGGCTCGCTGGCGGGTTACCCGGATCCGTCATAGACGTGCATTACTACGCGTTGTTCAACAACATATTTGATACTTTCACCGTGCAACAGAATATTGATTTCATCAAGACCAACTATTCGAGTGATCTTAGCACTGTCACGAGGCAAGATGGTCCCCTCACCTTTGTAGGTAAGTGTAACTACTCCCTTTTGGTTTTGGAACATGGATTTTTATCCCCTTCTTGCATGACTTGAGTAAAAATATCTCATGTGACATGGATGACATGTTTTCCGCAGGAGAATGAGTGGCTGAGTGGAAGGTTCACAATGCAACGAAGCAAGAGTTTCAGATGTTTGCAAATGCACAGATGGATGTTTATGGTAAGGCAACGTTTGGATGGGCCTATTGGACTCTCAAGAATGTGAACAACCACTGGAGTATGGAGTGGATGATCAACAATGGATACATCTCCCTGAAAAGCTAGGATATGTTCTGTGTGTCATTACTCATGACTCTTGAAATAATTTGTAACGACTGATGAAACAAATTTCTAGAACAATGAATACATCTCACTACTAGGAAATACCTTATAGATAGATGCTTAGCAGTAGCGAGGGGTATAAACCCCTCGCTACTACTAATTAAAGCCATGCTACTACTAAGTTGGTAGTAGCGCGGGCTATAAATCACACGCTACTACTAAGTGGTCTCCACCGTGCCCCTCGGGACAAGCCGTAGTAGTAGCGCGGGGTATAAACCCACGCTACTACTAAGTTGATAGCAGTAGCGCGGGGTTTATGCCCCGTGCTACTACTAGTTGGTCACCTCCGTGCCCCCGGGACAGGCCATAGTACTAGCGTGGGGTATAAACCCAGCGCTACTACTATCGACCCACCAACACATGTATACACATAGCGCGTGATGTCTACTATGCAACCTTCTTCTTGTAGACGTTGTTGGGCCTCCTAGTGCAGAGGTTTGTAGGACAGTAGCAAATTTTCCTCAAGTGGATGACCTAAGGTTTATCAATCCGTGGGAGGCGTAGGATGAAGATGGTCTCTCTCAAACAACCCTGCAACCAAATAATAAAGAGTCTCTTGTGTCCCCAACACACCCAATACAATGGTAAATTGTGTTGGTGCACTAGTTCGGGGAAGAGATGGTGATACAAGTGCAATATGGATGGTAGGTAAAGGTAATTGTAATCTGAAATTATAAAAACAGCAAGGTAACTAATGATAAAACTGAGCGTAAACGCTATTGCAATGCGTTGAAACAAGGCCTAGGGTTCATACTTTCACTAGTGCAAGTTCTCTCAACAATAATAACATAATTGGATCATATAACTATCCCTCAACATGCAACAAAGAGTCAATCCAAAGTCACTAATAGCGGAGAACAAACGAAGAGATTATGGTAGGGTACGAAACCACCTCAAATTTATTCTTTCTGATCGATCTATTCAAGAGTCTGTAGTAAAATAACATGAAGCTATTCTTTCCATTCGATCTATCATAGAGCTCGTACTCGAATAACACCTTAAGACACAAATCAACCAAAACCCTAATGTCACCTAGATACTCCAATGTCACCTCAAGTATCCGTGGGTATGATTATACGATATGCATCACACAATCTCAGATTCATCTATTCAGCCAACACAAAGAACTTCAAAGTGTGCCCCAAAGTTTCTACCGGAGAGTCAAGACGAAAACGTGTGCCAACCCCTATGCATAGATTCCCAAGGTCACGGAACCAGCAAGTTGATCACCAGAACATACATCACGTGAATCAATAGAATACCCCATTGTCACCATGGGTATCCCACGCAAGACATACATCAAGTGTTCTCAAATCCTTAAAGACTCAATCCGATAAGATAACTTCAAAGGGAAAACTCAATCCATTACAAGAGAGTAGAGGGGGAGAAACATCATAAGATCCAACTATAATAGCAAAGCTCGCGATACATCAAGATCGTGCCAAATCAAGAACACGAGAGAGAGATCAAACACATAGCTACTGGTACATACCCTCAGCCCCAAGGGTGAACTACTCCCTCCTCGTCATGGAGAGCGCCGGGATGATGAAGATGGCCACCGGTGAGGGATCCCCCCTCCGGCAGGGTGCCGGAATAGGGTCCCGATTGGTTTTTGGTGGCTACAGAGGCTTGCGGCGGCGGAACTCCCGATCTATTGTGCTCCTCGATGTTTTTAGGGTATATGGACATATATAGGCGAAAGAAGTCGGTTAGGGGAGCCACGTGGGTGGAGGCGCGCCCAGGGGGCAGGCGCGCCTCCCTGCCTCGTGGCCACCTCGAAGCTTCCCTGACGTCTACTCCAAGTCTCCTGGATTGCTTCCGTTCCAAAAATAACTCTCCCGAAGGTTTCATTCCGTTTGGACTCCGTTTGATTTTCCTTTTCTTCAAAACACTGAAATAGGCAAGAAAACAACAATTTGGGCTGGGCCTCCGGTTAATAGGTTAGTCCCAAAAATAATATAAAAGTGTTTAGTAAAGCTCATAAACATCCAAAACAGATAATATAATAGCATGAATACTTCATAAATTATAGATACGTTGGAGACGTATCAGCATCCCCAAGCTTAATTCCTGCTCGTCCTCGAGTAGGTAAATGATAAAAGAAATAATTTATGAAGTGTGAATGCTAGCAGGTGCACAAGTTTGATCAATGATAATTTCAATCACCTTTTCTAGCATCATTATATGTCATAACAGTAGCTCATGTCATAAAGCTTTTCATGATCAAGTAACAAGCTATTCACATGTTAAAGCATAGATCATAAACTTTCTTGAAAACTAACAAACTATGTTCTCAGTCATCAAACAATTGCAATTCATCTTATTTTCAGGAAGGGTCTATGTAAGAGCTTTGATTTAGCAAATTCCACATACTCAACTATCATATAGTCTTCCATGATTGCTACCACTCAAAGCATATTTTTAGAACAAATAGCATCCATCGAACACAGAGAAAGATAGGGGCTTAATGTTTCGCCTCCCAACTTATTTATCATATAGATAATTGTCAACAATAATAATTCATGATCAAATATATTTGAATGGCCATATATGCTTAGATCTTTCCATCACATGATGCTTGCCAACTAAAGAGTAGGTTGGAATGAGAAGGAATACTACTGACTCTTGCATAAAAGTAAAAGATAGACCCTTCGCAGAGGGAAGCAGGGATTTGCAGAGGTGCCAGAGCTCGAAGCAAAAATAGAGATGAAAATAATTTTGAGAGGTATGCTTTCATTGTCAACATAACGACCAAGAGTTCCCAATATCTTCCATACTAGATACATTATAGGCGGTTCCCAAACAGAAAGGTAAAGATTTTACTCCCCGTCCACCAACAATCACACTCCACAGCTTGTCCGAAACAACGGGTGCCGTACAACTATCAACAATCCTGGGGGAGTTTTGTTTAAATTATTTGCGAATTTCTTTTTGATCTTTTGATCATAGGACTGGGCATCCCAGTTACCAGCCATTTTCTCGTGAATGATGAGCGGAGTCCACTCATCGTGAGAATAACCCACCTAGCATGGAAGATACTGACAGCCCCTAATCCCTACATGAGCGATTCGGGCATACAAAACAGATTATTATTTGAAGGTTTAGAGTTTGGCACATGCAAATTTACTTGGAACGGCAGGTAAATACCGCATATAGGTAGATATGGTGGACACTCATGGAAGAAACTTGGTTCAAGAAATTTGGATGCACAAGCAGTATTCCCGCTTACTACAGATATTTTGGCTAGCAAAGGATTCTAAATAGCAAGCACCACATGTTAGAGGATCCATAACAATATAACTTCTATACAAATATACCCAAGCATAACTCATTATGTTGTCTTCCTTGTCCAACTTCAACTAATTTGCTCAGGTTTGAAAATAATTAATGGGGCTCACAATCATAGAAGATGTCCAAGATAGTATATTTATATGTGAAATCTCTCTTCCTTCAATATTCTTTCATGAATTGTTCATGTGACCAATACAATGTTTGCTAACCTTCAAAAAATTTACCACCTCTAATTCTTATATGTGAAGTCATTACTCCCCATGGGATAAGCATATGAAACATATATAATTTCAGATTTATGATATTCAATTCATTCGATGATTTACTCATAGGATATAAGTGAAGCACACGAGTAAATGACAAACTACTCCAAAAAGATATAAGTGAAGATCAATGAGTAGTTAAATAATTATGTAGCTATGTGAAGACTCTCTCTCATTTAAGAATTTCAGATCTTGGGATATTATTCTAACAGCAATAAAAACAAAATAAAACGACATTTCAAGGATAGCACTCATCATCTGAAGAAGCAAAAACTTAGGCTCAACCGATACTAACCGATAATTGTTGAAGAAGAAAGGTGGGATGCCTACCGGGGCATCCCCAAGCTTAGATGCTTGAGACTTCTTGAAATATTATCTTGGGGTGCCTTGGGCATCCACAAGCTTGAGCTTTTGTGTCTCCTTAATTCCTCTCATATCACGGTTTCCTAAATCTCGAAAGCTTCATCCACACCAAACTCAACAAGAACTCGTGAGATAAGTTAGTATAAGACAATGCAAAAGCCTTATCATTCTCTACTGTAGCAAATCACAAAAAATATTATTCAACATTGCATACTAAATGTCTCTGCATATTTAATACTCCTATCCTCAAATAGAATCATTAAACAAGCAAACATATGCAAACAATGCAAACATAACAGCAATCTGCCAAAACAGTACAGTCTGTAAAGAATGCAAGAGTATCAATACTTCCATAACTCCAAACATTATGAAATTGTACCACACTGTAGAAAATTTATCAGAGCTTATTATGCAAAAAGTTTCAACGTTTTATCATATTCTGGCTTTTCTAGGGAATTTTTGCAACAACGATAAACTTTCTATTTTGAAACAGCAACATGTACACTTGCAAAATAAGCATGGTAAAGGCTATCCTTGACATTTTTATTGAAACTAGAGATGCAAAATATTATTCTAAATAACAGCAAGCAAATACTAACAAAAGAAAATAAAATGACGCTCCAAGCAAAACACATATCATGTGGTGAATAAAAATATAGCTCTAAGTAAAGTTACCGATGAACGAAGACGAAAGAGGGGATGCCATCCGGGGCATCCCCAAGCTTAGGATCTTGGTTGTTCTTGAATATTAACTTGGGGTGCCTTGGGCATCCCCAAGCTTAGGCTCTTGCCACTCCTTATTCCATAGTCCAGCGAATCTTTACCCAAAACTTGAAAACTTCACAACACAAAACTCAACAGAAAACTCGTAAGCTCCGTTAGTATAAGAAAATAAATTACCACTTAGGTACTGTTGTGAACTCATTCTTTATTTATATTGGTGTAATATCTACTGTATTCCAACTTCTCTATGGTTCATACCCTCCGATACTACTCATAGATTCATCAAAACAAGCAAACAACACATAGAAAACAGAATCTGTCAAAAACAGAACAGTCTGTAGTAATCTGTATCAAACGTATACTTCTGAAACTCCAAAAATCCTACCAAATTAGGAAAACCTGAGAAATTTGTGTACCAATCCAGAGCAAAAAGAATCAGATCAATATCACGCTTCTGTGAATTATGAAAACTAATTTACTGGGCGCAAAAGTTTCTGATTTTCAGCAGGATCAACACAACCATCACCGTAAGCTATCCTAAAGGTCTTACTTGGCACTTTATTGAAACAAAAGCTATAAAACATGATTACTACAGTAGCATAATCATGTGAACACAAAAAACAGTAAGGGTAAATATTGGGTTGTCTCCCAACAAGTGCTTTTTTTAATGCCTTTTTAGCTAGGCATGATGATGACAATGATGCTCACATAAAAGATAAGAATTGAAACATAAAGGGAGCATCATGAAGAATATGACTAGCACATTTAAATCTAACCCACTTCCAATGCATAGGGATTTTGTGAGCAAACAACTTATGAGAACAAGAATCAACTAGCATAGGAAGGTAAAACAAGCATAGCTTCAAGATTTTCAACACATAGAGAGGAAACTTGATATTATTGCAATTCCTACAAGCATATGTTCCTCCCTCATAATAATTTTCAGTAGCATCATGAATTTATTCAACAATATAACTATCACATAAAGCATTATTTTCATGATGCATAAGCAAAGAATTTTTATTACTCTACACATAAGCAAATTTCTTCTCATGAATAGTAGTGGGAGCAAACTCAACAAAATAGCTATCATGTGATTGAAAATTAAGATCAAGATGACAAGTTTCATGGTTATCTTTATTCTTCATAGCATACGTGTCATCACAATAATCATCATAAATAGGAGGCATACTTTCATCATAACAAATTTGCTCATCAAAACTTGGGGGACAAAAAATATCATCCTCATCAAACATAGCTTCCCCAAGCTTGTGGCTTTGCATATCATTAGCATCATGGATATTCAAGGAATTCGTACTAACAACATTGCAATCATGCTCATCATTCAAAGATTTAGTGCCAAACATTTTAATGCATTCTTCCTCTAGCAATTGAGCACAATTATCGGAATCCTTATTTTCATGGAAGACATTAAAAAGATGAAGCATATGAGGCACCCTCAATTCCATTTTTTGTAGTTTTCTTTTATAGACTAAACTAGTGATAAAACAAGAAACTAAAAGATTCGATTGCAAGATCTAAAGATATACCTTCAAGCACTCACCTCCCCGGCAACGGCGCCAGAAAAGAGCTTGATGTCTACTACGCAACCTTCTTCTTGTAGATGTTGTTGGGCCTCCAAGTGCAGAGGTTTGTACGACAGTAGCAAATTTCCCTCAAGTGGATGACCTAAGGTTTATCAATCCGTGGGAGGCGTAGGATGAAGATGGTCTCTCTCAAACAACCCTGCATCCAAATAACAAAGAGTCTCTTGTGTCCCCAACACACCCAATACAATGGTAAATTGTATAGGTGCACTAGTTCGGCGAAGAGAAGGTGATACAAGTGCAATATGGATGGTAGGTAAAGGTAATTGTAATCTGAAATTATAAAAACAGCAAGGTAACTAATGATAAAAGTGAGCGTAAACGGTATTGCAATGCGTTGAAACAAGGCCTAGGGTTCATACTTTCACTAGTGCAAGTTCTCTCAACAATAATAACGTAATTGGATCATATAACTATCCCTCAACATGCAACAAAGAGTCACTCCAAAGTCACTAATAGCGGAGAACAAACGAAGAGATTATGGTAGGATATGAAACCACCTCAAAGTTATTCTTTCTGATCGATCTATTCAAGAGTCTGTAGTAAAATAACACGAAGCTATTCTTTCCGTTCGATCTATCATAGAGCTCGTACTAGAATAACACCTTAAGACACAAATCAACCAAAACCCTAATGTCACCTAGATACTCCAATGTCACCTCAAGTATCCGTGGGTATGATTATACGATATGCATCACACAATCTCAGATTCATCTATTCAACCAACACAAAGAACTTCAAAGAGTGCCCCAAAGTTTCTACCGGAGAGTCAAGAGGAAAACGTGTGCCAACCCCTATGCATAGATTCCCAAGGTCACGGAACCCGCAAGTTGATCACCAAAACATACATCAAATGAATCAATAGAATACCCCATTGTCACCACGGATATCCCACGCAAGACATACATCAAGTGTTCTCAAATCCTTAAAGACTCAATCCGATAAGATAACTTCAAAGGGAAAACTCAATCCATTACAAGAGAGTAGAGGGGGAGAAACATCATAAGATCCAACTATAATAACAAAGCTCGCGATACATCAAGATCGTGCCAAATCAAGAACACGAGAGAGAGATCAAACACATAGCTACTGGTACATACCCTCAGCCCCGAGGGTGAACTACTCCCTCCTCGTCATGGAGAGCGTCGGGATGATGAAGATGGCCATCGGTGACGGATCCCCCCTCCGGCAAGGTGCCGGAACAGGGTCCCGATTGGTTTTTGGTGGCTATAGAGGCTTGCGGCAGCGAAAATCCCGATCTATTGTGCTCCTCGATGCTTTTAGGGTATACGGACATATATAGGCGAAAGAAGTCGGTCAAGGGAGCCACGAGGGGCCCACGAGGGTGGGGGCGCGCCCAGGGGGCCAGACACACCTTCCTGCCTCGTGGCCACCTCGAAGCTTCCTTGACGTCTACTCCAAGTCTTCTGGATTGCTTCCGTTCCAAAAATAACTCTCCCGAAGGTTTCATTCCGTTTGGACTCCGTTTGATATTCCTTTTCTTCGAAACACTGAAATAGGCAAGAAAACAACAATTTGGGCTGAGCCTCCGGTTAATAGGTTAGTCCCAAAAATAGTATAAAAGTATTTAGTAAAGCCCATAAACATCCAAAACAGATAATATAATAGCATGAATACTTCATAAATTATAGATACGTTGGAGATGTATCAGCGCGCGGAGGCCCAAACTCAGACACACACTCTCTTGATTCCCCGTCTCCTCCCCTCCCGCGATGCCCTTCCTCACCCACCACCAATGCCGACCTCTAACCTCGACGTCTCCTCCAAATCCGGCGACCTCCTCTCCCACCGCAGACCCCTCCCTTGCCCCTCGTTCCTCATCCTTCTGCGCTGCTAGAAGGAGAGGGAGATCCAGCAAGGCACCGTCCATGGCGATGGCCAGATCTGCCATGGATGCAACCGTGAGGACATGAGGTCCCAGGAAAAGCAGAAGCAAGTCACATGGCGTCGTCTAGGGTTTGGGGCATTGGCTCCAACTCCGGCGGCCACCCGTGAGTTGCTCCTCCTACTCCTCTCTATTTCTTTCTTTCTCTTCTAATCCTTTTCTCTTTTTTGGTAGAAGTGGCAAAGGAGAGGTGTGGGGAAGAGTTTGATGGGGAAGCACAATCACCATGGACGACTTCATCCCCTCCAGGATCAGCATCAGCCATGGATGGCGAGGACGATGACGCCTAGTAGCAGCCATGGCTAGATTTTTTAATTCCTAATTAGTTAGTAGTAGCGAGGGTCCAGACCCACGCTACAGATAACTAGTAGTAGCGCGGGTGGCACAAGCGCTACTACTAACAGACATAGTAGTAGCGTGGGTGGCACCCGCGCTACTACTACCAGTTAGTTGTAGCGCCGTAGTAGTAGCGCGGGCACCCGCGCTACTACTAGTCTATTACCCCGCGCTACTAGTAGGCTTTTTCCTAGTAGTTTCTGTAGAAAAATGATTCCAGTCGAATAAATTAGTAGTATTTGGCCACTTGCAACACATGTCTCCTGTGTTGAAATATATACCCCACTTTTCTCCATAAGCTTAGGCTTGGGTGAACTATTTGGTGCATGTAATTCAGTATGGGCTCAAAGTCTAAGATAACTAGGTGATTTCTTCGCGCGTTGCTGCGGGATTTTAAAGATTAATTTTGGATAAAAAAATTATGAATAAAATGACCTAAATCAAAAGCTATTATATTTTGGAAGCAATTGTGTGTGAACAAAGAGTATGATTGTAAGCTGAACCATTGGGGATGGAACAGCTAAATTTGGGGTATGCATGTGCTATAAAATGGTTGTAATGGATAGTGATGCGTCAAATTTGGTGATGTGGAGGAATGCATATTGAGAGAATTAGATTTAGTGGGGATTAACTATTTAGGTATTGTATATTCCAGCATTATGCTTAACAGTCTCTAGATGTATGCATTGTCTTAGTTTCTCGTCACCACTAAATCTGCATACTTGAAAGTGTGAAACAATTACTTCACGGATTACTGCTTGTCTTAGTTTCTTGTTGCCTCCCAAGCCTACTAGCAAGATATATGTACAGACAACGTTTTGTGGGGACAACTTTCTTTTTCTTCTTCACATGCCTTCTCATGCAAATCCACGATGTTTAATGCATAACTACTGCCATTTCGGGTAAGAAAAGATATATGGAGAGGAGGTCAAAAGTGAGGCAATGCTATTGCGAGCATATAAGGAAAGTGGATATGATGAGCTGACTAAGTTCGTTGAGTTTCTGTTCAATTTCAAACATGCGCCGACGAGAATGAAAAGCCTCTGCTAGTTGCTATAGGTTTTCCGACACTAGCATGCATGCTACAATTTATAAAGCCGTGGCATGCATGCATCTGTGCATGCTAAGGACAGGAAGGTGATCTCTTTCATTATCTAAAATATCCTTCATTTACATCTTATATCTACTAGGAGAATGCCCGTGCGTTGCTACGGGCAAAAGCCGGATGACCGTGCGTTGCCATGTAATAATAGAAATATACGCATTTATCAAATTATTATTTTAATTCAGAAATACGTGTTAAGCATGGTGGCATCTGGTTTCATCAAATAGTGACAAATTCAAACTCTCTTCGGATTCTTTCTTTACTGAAAATGGCTTTCACCCCGCTTTATATATAAAGCAACAACCACACATTACAGCCATCACCACAACAAAGAAGGAAAATAAGAGAAACGAAAATCGATAGGATACAAACACTATGGAACAACAAGCGACGGCCTCCGATCATGCCATCGACGCAACCGCGACAAAGGAGCAATTCACCAGCGAAGGAAGGCCACGCTCCATCAACTCCCAAGGGCCAACCCCTGTTGTCCTACCTTCCGCCTCTGCCTCCGAAGAGGGCACCCCTGCCCTCTCGTCCTAGATCGAAGGACGCCGGCCCGTCAGGAGGCAGAATAGCTCACCCCCGAGCACGGATGGACTGGCCAACATGTTGTCGGGGAAAGGACGAGCCCTGGCCACCTCACCTCCCATAGGAACCCATACATCGCGCCCGTCACCGGCCAAGACCAAGGAACCCACCGCCATTGCCAAGCAGGGTCACGTCAGAAGAACAGGCAAACCACCACCGCGCCGAGCCCCTGGCCATCCTGGACTCCCAAGGCAGCGTCTTCAAGAAGAAAACGACGCCGACGCGCTGTCGCCGCCCAATCAAGAGATTTTAGGCTTTCGCCCGGGACCATGGGGTGGAAGGCGAGGAGAGGGTCTCGATGTCGCCCACCGGAGGGAGAACGGCGCCGCGAGCGTCGCCAACATCGTGACCGGCACGTATGAGCTCAGAAATTGCTTATCTGTATCTTCAATGAGCCAAATCCACCTTCTGAATCGACATTATTAGTTATCAAACCTTGAGGTGCAGCCATGATAGGCTCGATAAAAGATTTAGTGTATGAGATAGAGCCTCTGCCAATATTTTAGAAAAGGAAGAGAGGCGTGATACACATAGCGCATGAATCTAAACATATATAACACCTCCCAGAAAAACATATATTAGCACCATGGTCGAACCGTGTTTATAAAAAGAGTCTTATTTTTCTTTAAAATGGGAGTCCTATTTAGCGCATATAGAATTATTGATATCCTTGATAATCTGAACCATAATAATCTCTTTATGTTTAAGAATATACGGGATTTGCTTTTATATGAACTAAAACGCTATTTAAGGCCCACAAGTTCAAGCAAAGATCAACCGTGATGCATTGTCTTACCCTTTCACAATGCATAGCTCACCATTTAGCGAACACGTCTTCACGCTGGAGTGAGCAGCAAGGTACTGAGGTGGAATACTAACATCTTCCGGAATAATTCAAGAAGTGCATTCTAGAAAATTGCAGTAAGCAACTCTACGCAATGCACAGATATACGCGAGCACGAGGACGGCGTGCCGCTCCTGCCCGTCTGAGAGCTAGCCCGCCGCGGCCGTGGAGCCTCCTCCCGTCCTATGTCACACCACAACACCATCATCAACCGAGAAGGATCAAATGTGGGGAAGCCGGACGATCTCGGGCACCCACCTTCAGTCAGGATGCTGCTGCACCACCGACGTGTAAGCTCTACGGCGGCTCCCCGGGCCGGATCTGGTCACAGCGACCATCAGAGTGGCAAGGACTGGCACTCTCTCCATCAGATCAGGTCGGATTGGGGAGAGGAACTCCTAGCCTTGGACGAAAGGAGGAGGGAGGCTGAGACCTACCTAGCGACAAAACTGATCGACATAACCTAGCCCCAAAATTGATCGACATAACCAGCCACAAAAAGCACCTGCCCTGCTGCCCAGAAACGAGGAACGGCAGAGAGCAGAATGTAGAGTATAACTCCAGCACTCCATATGCCATCATCGACTCTATATACCTGCTTCAGGACCTCCGGAGCCACATAATAGGCACTCCCAAAGTATCCCTGAACTTCTCACCTGCATTTCCAATATATCCCATTTAATCTTAAGTACAACATGAGCTTAGTTGCCAGGATTTAATTAAGGTAGCACTACATACACAATAGTAAATTGTATAGACAACATGAATAAAGGGGAATAGTTGTGGTTTCTTGTCCCTTCTCAGATAGTATGTCCAGTAAACCAATTAATTAGTCACCGGGCTTGAAGAAGACGGAGAGGCTGAAATCAGTGGGCTTGAGAAACAAATTTGTGTATAGTTGTCCAACAAATTGACTGAAACATGCAGGGCAATACATCATCAATGGTTTTCCCCTTGCTTCATCTTAACCAACACGCAGCGCAATATATCGTCAATGAAATGAGATTTCAACAAAGGAAGAAACCTACTTACTGAGTTTAAGGGGTTTCGACCCGGCATTGACTGAAACTGTTTCCGGGAAATTGGACCTACACTGAGATTGAACAATATACAGACTATTCCCTTGAGTAAATGCTGGCTCTAAAAATTGTCTAAACGAAGCCGGCGCGTCAAAGCCCTGAGATAAACAGATCCAATAAAAAAAACTCCATAGTTTAACAACTGTATGATCTAGCTGGGTGCGCAAATAGGTTTTAAAGAAACTCACAGGAACAATCTTGGAGAGCGTAAGTAGATATTCAGTTAAACTAGCAAAAGGGCCCGTGCGTTGCAACGGGATAAGGGATAATAAAATTTCGGCGTTCAAATCAAGCCATTGAGAACAAAATAACTAAAGTGAATATAAATAATGTGTAGGCCACTTTGTTAATTTAAATCAAATAAAACTAACCGTTTTTATTTGAGGGGAAAATTAAACTAATTGCTGGTTGCACTTATGAATTAGACATGCTAATATAATACTTTTAGTTGATGGATTACATGAGACGAGCTTAGAGGCCAGAATTTACTCTAAAAACCTTAGTTAAATTTAGCAATTGAAATTTCCATTATTCATCTTCTAAATACAAATCGTGCCTCTGTTTTTGTTTGGAATTTTCATTTTAGACACAACAATACCTTAACCACTAATTAGAAATGTTTTCTTCTGAAATTATATGGCTTGTGACTTCTCCAGCAGAGTACATTAATTTTTTTAATTTAAATAACACAATAAAAATTTACCAATATAGGTGGGTTGCTTAGCCATGTAATCCAGATCTACCTTGAATTGCATTGCAGTGCGTGCAAACAGCGAAGCATAATCAATAAACTTTAGTATCTTGGATGGAGAATTACGAAGGTATACTCTACAGGAAAGTACCGACCTGAAGTTGAGTTAGGGCAACTGACCTATAACTGGTAGGCTCATTAGTTGGTAAGAAACTCTTTTTTTAATTTGAGAAAAGGTATGAAAACTTCTTCAATTAGCAAGTGCTATCCAGCTAGCATCATGGCCATCTCTGCTTGCGTCAGTCGAACATTCTACAATGTAGTACAAAATAAATAAATTTTGATGAATACAGAGTAAATAGATAATCAGTGAACAGACCTACCAATGTAAATGTCTAAAATTATGTCTACACATTTTGCATAACTGTGTCATCTCGACCTACATTGCTCTATACCTTGTTATAATCTTATCCATCAAAATTTATCCCACGACAAAATCAGTTGTTAAATGGCTAAAAAAACATCTCGGTTAAGCCCTTAGAGGTGCCGGTCCGGTCTACGTACCAAGAATGTGGTGGTGCTTGAGTCTGTTGTCAGCGTCAATGTTCAAAGTCAAACATTGGGTCGTGCACTGCCTCCGATTTAGAATACATTAAAGATAAGCAGGCCAGTCACGAAGTCCGCGATGGTGGCTGTGAGCGTGGCTTGTGAAGTGAGCAGGTTTGCATCAACAGAAAAAATAAGATGAACCAGGTCAGTAATCTTAAATAGGGTGACAGTGGACAAGAAGCAATCGATCATCCCACCTTGACGACTTCACCCAGCTTGGTGAAGATTGGTAGCAGCTGCCTATGCAGCACTACTGCGCCACCAACTCGAACCGATCCTATTATGATCTAAATACAGTCGTTGACCCTATACCTTCTTTAACCAAATAAAATCCAGTCGATGGCTCTGTGCCTTCTTTCGTTGTTGCATGTTGTACCTCATCCTCTTCCTCGCATCCTGCAGCGGCGAGATCCGGCACTGACAGATCCAACGCTAGGAGCCGGTGTTGGCCAGATCCCGACGGCGGCGAGCCGAGGCTGCCTGATAGGCCTACGGGCGCCAGGAGGGTCCCCTGTTGCCTGTAGAAGATGAGGCGAGCTTTGGGGGTTGGGGCATTCAAGTCCCCGTCGATGGCCGCCGAGAGCCATCGGTGTCCTCCGCTTGTATCCGGTTGGGGCTCCTCTCTTCCTCTGCTTCGACGGCCAATCTCGGCTGAGGCTCCCGTTTGCCGCCGCCCAGCTCCGGCGAGCTGCTGCCTAGGTCGCAGCACCGCTCCTACTTTCTCCCTTCTTCCCGAGCACCACGGTCGGGCGTCGCGCAAGATGCAGCAGATCCTGCCGATCTTGTCCGGATTCGACAACGCCGGAGACATCATTAAAAAAAAAAGACACATCCGTGACATTTTGGGCCGAACGAAAAATTTTCTGTCATACATATGACATTTCTATGACGATAATTGTGACAAAACCCGGTATCCTCATAGATGTGGTGGGCTCCTACTTCTATGACAAAAAATCATGACAGAAAATGGGCTTTTCGTCCTGGGCGGGCCGGAGACGCAGCTGCATGACATTCTTTGGGCCGTCCATGACGGAAAAAACCGTGGTAGAAGCGAGGGCGAGGAAAATTTCGGGGAGTTCCCAGTTACGGTGGGTGGTCGGGGGCCGAGCGATGCGCGTTTCTCTCGTACACGTACGCGCGTGTGTGCGAGGCGTTGGCTCTAACTGAACCCGAGCGAGGCGTTGGGCTCTAACTGAATCCGAGCGATTGCACAGCAGGCTACGCGTTACTGAACCCGAGCGATCGATCGATGGGTGTTAACTGAACCCGATCGAGCGATTCCTTCGCTACTGCTGCTAACTGAAGCCGATGGATACTGCCTCTCTGGATGAACAGTGAGCGTTGCCGGGGGATGGATGAACAGTGAGCGGTGGCGTTGCCTCTGGATGAACAGGACCCCGTGGTGTGGAGGGCTGGATGAACAGGACGACCCCGTGGAGGGCTGGATGAACAGTAGATGGTGGAGGGATGCCCGTGGAGGGGTGGTTGAACAGTAGCAGGTGGAGTATTGCGCGGTGGAGGCTGGATGAACAGGAGCCCGTGGAGGCTAGAGGAGGTCGACGGTAGCCCGTGGAGCCTGGAGAAGGTCGATGGTAGAGATGAACAGTATCCCGTGGAGTCGCGTTTTGTGGTACGCCACACCCCTCCCGATGAACAGGACCCCCGTTTCGACCGTAGCGCTCCAACACAAGTCCGTTTCATCCGTTTTGCGGTACGCCACACCCCTCCCGATCAACAAGACCCCCGTTTCGACCGTAGCGCTCCAACACAAGTCCGTTTCGTCCGTTTTGCGGTACGCCACACCCCTCCCGATCAACAGGACCCCCGTTTCGACCGTAGGAGGTCCGTTTCCTCCGTTTTGCGGTACGCCACACCCCTCCCGATGAAAAGGATCCCGTTTCGAACGTGGCCGGTCGAACACAAGGCTGTTTCCTCCGTTCTGCGGTACGACAGGCCTCGTTTCCATCGCCTGTTCCGTCCAAGCCCTCCCGATGAACACGACGACGCATTCCGTTCCGACCCAGCCGGTTGGCTCCCCATGAACACGACGACGACGCTGTTTCTCCGTTCCGACCCAGCCATGTACACGAGCCCTGGCCGTATGTATGCGCGAGTAGGCGTTCGGGACCCCGCCCGTATGTACACATACGTGGCCGTATTTTCTTTCTTGCACCCTGGCCGTTGTACGTACGTGTACATGCTACGTGCGCGCCTCTACTACGACACATGCGCGCCTCTACTACGACGCGTGCGCCTCTACATCCATCAGTATGTACGTACACGTTCGCGACCAGAATGACAACGCTACGTATGCTTGGACCAGGTGGGTCCCGACTGTCAGGCACTTCCTTGCGTGCGAAGATGTGGCTGGTGGGTCCCAGCAGTCAGGGGGGCGAATCGTTTTTTTCGGACGCACTTCCTTGCGTGCGAAGATGTAGCTAGTGGGTCCCAGCAGTCAGGGGGGCGAATCGTTTTTTTTTTCCCGGACGAACTTCCTTGCATGCGAAGATGTAGCTGGTGGGTCCCAGCAGTCAGGGGGGCGAATCGTTTTTTTTGCCCGGACGCACTTCCTTGTGTGCGAAGGTGTAGCTGGTGGGTCCCAGCAATCAGGGGGGGAAACGTTTTTTTCACAAAATATGGTGGCCCGTCCGATGGGTCCCTGCTGTCAGGTGGAGGAATAATTATTTTGCGCGTAATAAGGAGGCACTTCCTTGCGGCTGCCGTGGACCCAGCTGTCAGCCTCTCCACGTACAGTACTCTTCCGATGGAAGTCGGTCGTTGACCACATTGACCACGCCGCGCCGAGAGCACCACGGCGGTGGACGACGGCGAGGCCTAGGAAGGGGACGACGCGAAGCCGGGGAAGATGCGGCAGTGGATGCCCACACGTAGAGGAGTATGAGGGTTCACTCGTTCGGCTGCGGTGTGAGGCTGCCGTCGCCGCAGAATAACAGGGGGTGTGGGTGAGTGGAGGGATGGCCTGGCCAGCGGCGGGAGTAGTAGGGGGCGGTGAGGCCTCCGCGGCATCACAGCCGGCCACGGGAGGCAGGAGCAGGCGGCACGATCGGCGCTGCTTTGGGCGGCTGGAGCAAAAAGACCAGAGGTTGAAGAAGCACGATGGCCGTTGGATGGACATCGTACGGTCACTGCAGCTAGAATCGTTCATATTGACTAAGTTGACAAAGCCCTCCGTCCCCGTCAACTTAGTGGGCCCACAAGTCAGCCTCCCACCAAGGTGGGTCCCAGCTAGCAGGGGGAGTATTCATTTTTTTCTGCTTAATAAGGAGGCACTTCCGGTGGGTCCGAGCTGACAGCGGGGGGAACGTTTTTTCGCGAAATACGGTGGCCCGTCAGGTGGGTCCCAGCAGTCAGGGGGCAAACGTTTTTTTCGCAAAATACGGTGGCCCGTCCAGTGGGTCCCTGCTGTCAGTTGGAGGAATCATTATTTTCCGCGTAATAAGGAGGCACTTCCTTGCTGCGGCCGTGGACCCAGCTGTCAGACTCTCCACGTACAGTATACTTCCGATGGAAGTCGTTCCTTGACCACGTTGACCACGCCGCGTTCCGTTGCATGCATGCGTCCATGGGCGTGGTGCGTCCCCACTGTCAGCCTCTCACGTACAGTCATCTTCCGATGACTCTCGGTTGTTGACCACGTTGACCACACCGTGCCGAGCGCACCCAGACTGGAACGACCCGGAGATGGGGAAGACGGGGCAGTGGAGTCGCAGATGGAGAGGAGTGGGAAACTTCACTGGTTCGGGTGCGCGGCAGCACAGCCGCGGTGCCGCCCACGGGAGACAGGAGCAAGAACAGAGGTTGAAGAAGGAGCACGGCTGTTGGATTAACATCCAACGGTCCAGCTGCTAGAATCATTTGTTGATTAAGTTGACAAAGCCGTGCGTACACGTCCGCTTAGTAGGCCCACAAGTCAGCCACCAAATCTGACGGGTCCCAGCTGTCAACGGGATGAATAATTTTTTTCACAAAACAAGGAGGCACTTCCTTCCGTGCGAAGATACAGCCGGTGGGTCCCAGCTGTCAGGTGGAGGAAACATTTTTTTAGCTTAATAAGGAGGAACTTTCCTTGCGTGCGACCATGGACCTCGTGGGTCCCAGCCGTCAGGCTCTCCACGTACAGTCCTCTTCCGATGACTCTCGTTTGTTGACCACGCCGCACCGAGCGCAGCGAGGCGGTGGACGACGGCGAGGCCCCGGACGGGAACGACTCGGAGATGGGAAGACGCGGCAGTGGAGTCGCAGATTGAGAGGAGGAGAAGGGTTATAACTGGTTCTGTTGCGGCGTGGGGCTGCAGTCTGTGGAGAATAACAGGAGGTGTCGAGGGGTGGAGGGATAGCCTGGCCGGCGGTGGGGTAGCGCTTCGCAGCGATGCGTGCTAAGCAGAGCCGCTAGCCGCCGGAGGCCGGACCAGGCGGTCCCGGCGACGCTGGAGGAAGAAGACGAGAGATTGAAGGTGCATGCCAGCCGTTGGATATAAATCCAATGGCTGTGGATGACACAATCATTTGTTGACCAAGTTGACAACGCCCTGCGTAGGCTTCGACCTATTGGCCCACATGTCAGCCTGCAAAAATGTGGCATATATTTAACCCATGTTTTCTAGAATGTACAGTCCATTGGCTGGGCTGGGTGAACAAATAATTTCGCGTCAATCAGGCCCATTTATATTTTCTAAGAAATCCCAGCCCATTTGCACTTCCTTGAAATAGACGTATTAGGTGGGCTCGTTATATATAATGTTATGTTAGAAGGAGCAATTAATATCAAAGAATAAACCGGAGAGGCACATTATATATATATAATTAACAAATTAGCGAGTTATTGCTCAAAATAAAAATGAGCGTGTTATTATTAAATTGGTCCTTAAAATCTTCGCAAGCTTTTGTACGCAATCACCAGGATTTTCCTTGCCTGTGAGTCAAAAACAACCAGGATTTTCCTTGCCAACTTCCGTTAAACATTTACTTTTATAAGTTAATAACACGTGGGATGTTTTTATAATGTATATATGTCTCTATAAAATATACGATAATAGTAATAATATAAATATATATAATGTGGTTAGAAGGGAAAACATAAATTGGACACAACATTATTATTCTTATATATAGATAAATAGAACAGAGACCTGCGTTTTATTAAAAAATACATTGGGCTGCCGATCTTTAAGAAAAAGCCCATAGGCTGGTATGGACCTCAAAAAATAAGTTGAAACCACTGTCTCCGTATGTCGTGGGCTACGCATGTTAAAATACAAAACCTAGGCCTAGCTGATACTTGTTCGCCCTCTGAAAAAAATGATACCAGATCCCCGAGTGAACTGGATTAAAGAGGGGGCCGGCGGCACGACTGAAGAAGCACATCAGGAGCGATTTTTTTCTTCAGTGGATGGCTCTCGATAGCGTTTTTTACTTGCCTCTGCACCATACAACTTGTATTTTTAGCCTCCCAGTCCGTCGTGGTGGACCAGCAGCCCATTTGCTGGGCGGGCCAACCTACAGAAACCAGCACTCGATTTTTCATCAAGCCCCCAAAACAACGCAGTACTATGTTTGTTTTGAGGCCGAAAACATTACGGCAGGGGTTGAGCGGGGGAGAGGGGAAGACAGAGTAATAAAAAGATTAAAAAGAACTGATGCACCGTTGCTACCCTAACAAAGCAGGTGCAATTCTTCTCGGGAAGAAGGTGTGCCGTTGACACCCACACGTCACATACCCCACAGTAGGCATACTAACAAGTTCACACACAAATACAACAGAAAAGGTAAACATTCGTATCAAACTCAGGTTCACAGGACACGTTCATATTCATAGCCAACATTCACTATCAACAACTCAAAAGATTCATATATACACAAGCTCAGCATATCTATGCATCCAAATGATTGATAGATCACACGACAATATTCATACATAATTCACAAAAAGATTCAGATATACACATGTTCAGTATGTTTATGCATCCAAATGATTGAGATCACAGCCAATATGATCCATGGACGAACTTTAATTACCTAGGGTACAGACTGGTAAATGGTGTTCAATCGGAGGTACTTCTTGCTAAAATTAGTTCTTGTACGAGTAAACTTTCGAGTACATAAGAGGCAGCACAGACAATCTGAACTTTGCTTGTAGGTTTATCCTCAAATAGTGGCCTCGTGCCGAGGGAGGTTTGAGCAACTTGGCCACTACTTTCATCCAACTAGTTTACTGGCTCATCTTGGTCCTGTATCTCGCCAAAATTCTACATTGCAGACGAGAAAGGAGGCGGTTGAGAAAATGAACCACCCAAATTTTTTGTGCAGTTCAACTGAAATGGAGCATCCTTGGCGTGCAGACTGATTAAGTGCCAGATGAATATACGCGTCAACCAACTTGTCTGGAATCTTTAGACTCCATGCCATATAGTTCGCTACCATATGTGCCGATAACCAAAAGGCACAAGTTGGGACCAAAGACTGGACTGCGTTTTTCTGGGCTATGCACCAAGCAATATTTTTGGCGTTCACTCTCCTAATACTTGGAGTTTGACAATTGGTTGACGCCGGTTGATACTCGAATGAATATAGGCACTTCTTCTTGTCAACATCGATGCTTGTCTGAGTGAACTTTGGAGTACATAGCAGCAGCATAAGTACCTGTCCATCTGATCATTTTGTGCAGTTCTACTGAAATCACCCGATGTAATGATTTGCCTGCGAGTTCAGGCTCCAAATTACTCCTTTATGAAATCGGCAAACAGTAGCACAATACCAAATTACCAATACATATGACAAGCACAATAATCAGGATAAAGACCAGTACCAACCTGTGTGAGGTAGCATATCAATTACTATTTCCTTTGACTGGAAGCCGAGATAAGCGAAGCGACTGACAGCGAAGGAAGAAAGCAAGCCGAGATTAGCGACTGACAGGAAAGGACGGAAGCTGTCGAGGCAATGAAGCACCCAAAGTTTTTGTGCAGTTCCACCAAAATCGAGCATCCCTGTTGGCACATATATTGAGAGAGTGAGATTACTGTAATAGTGGGACTAGTTGATGAAACATACACTAACAAATAGAAGCACCGTCATTATCTTAATGGGTAAAGTTAGCAACATAGTAGTCTTGCTTAAAGAGAGGTATTAGTTTATTTAATCAGTGCCAATTAGCTCAACACTCAAAGCATTGCCATTTATCATAGGTTGCAAAACTTTAACGTGCAAAGATAAAGGAGTTTCTCATGACAGTAGCACGATACAAATAGAGATGACAGCAAACTAATATGGATGAAGGCCTTAGGCCCGTACCAACCTGAGAAAAAAAGCTTATTCATGTAGTCCCATAAGAGATGATAAAGCACTCACTGGAATCACACAATAGTATATATTTTTGTGCACTTCAAATGTATGGTTGAAATCACTCTTGTTTACCAGTGCTGAGATTATATCGAAAGATTATCAAGAACTTCCAGCAGAGTTAAAGCACTGGCTGGGATACAGTTCATTGTATTGTCTTGTGTAGTTCCACTAAAATGTATGATTGGCACAACATGATCCCTGTTTGCACAAGTAGGAACAAGGTGAAACCTTCATTAGCTTAGTGAGAAAGGATAGGAAGACATTAGCATATTACTCAAACAGTAGCATCAAATTCATGATGGACAATACGCAAAACATTGCCTCATTGAACCAATGGCAATAAATTGACATGCAAAACAATAGCACTATTATGTCATGACACTAATAATATTCCCTCCCTGCTCCACCACATGATTCACCTCCATAGACAAACATACACACGTACATGATTCAGCATAGGGTCCTACTAAAGATTTGTTTAACTCCACCAAGAAAATTAGGCAGTAATAAATTAGTGGTACTTAAGTACTCCTAATTAATTAAGTGAGACAGCAGAAGTGGAAGGGCTCCCTGGAGGATCGTCTCACATGTAAGGTAGTCGTTGCCGGAGCCCTTGAATGGCCTCGACTGAGGCCTCTGGCTTCAGCAAGATCGCCTTGGCACTGTTTATTCTTCTTCTTCTTCCTCTTCATGCTCTGTTTCTCTTTCTCCTCACCAGTTGGTGAACCAAGTACATGATTGGCCTTCTAATTCAGAATTGGTTTTATCAGTGAGGGAGTACAAGTGTACTGGTAAAAAATAGCATTATTTTCTCATGGCAGTCGGAAAATAGAGATGAACACATGCATTAAATATCATTCTTACCTAAAGGAAGGTTATGGCGCCAATATGGATGATGAGGATTGGAACATAGATCTCCCTTTGTGAAGTTCCACCGAAATGAACCAACTGTTCCATTCTGACATTCCAGTTAAACAGCACAAAAGTCACTTCTTTTAAGAAGAGTTTTGTGCAGTGCACCAAAAGGTCACAACAGCAACCAGGTGAATTGGATATCCCTGTTTGCACAAAAAGGTATATAGGAAACAGTCAGAGTCTCAAACAATTACAGGCAAAAACATTTGGCTAAACTTGTCATGGCTTATAACAGTGGCATGGCTTCATTTTTACCAGGGACATTAGATTAAGAACAGCTAAATATTTGGTATAAGGGCATGGGACAGTGGGTGCACCAGCAGTCCAGCACCATGTACGTAAACAGGGGCATAAAGTGGTGATTCATAGTTTGTTGCCCCGAGAAACAAACATCCAAGAAACATATCTGGGTTGGTCCCATTTTTGTTCACTTTAGCCACCTACTCCTATGTGTGGATAGCAAATCTAGTCCTGGTCATACCACTGTGTACAGCGTTACCCCTATATTTCCCTTTTCGACCAAGAGACCGGTTGGATGACCAGTCTGTACTACTTTCACCCCCTTTCCTTCCTGTTTGTACCAAGTCCGATGTACATACTAAATTCCCCCACCCCCACTTTATTTCTTGTTTGAACCAAGTACTCCCTCCGTCCGGAATTACTTGTCATCAAAATGGATGTGTCTAGAACTAAAATACATCTAGATACATCCATTTCAATGACAAGTATTTTCGGACAAAGGGAGTACAAGATTCGACTCCATGAAGTAGCTTTACCTCTAACAATAGAAGAAAAAAATAGGTGACGTTGGACCATCCGATCGAGAGGGGCTGAGAGGTAGAAAATGATGCACATGCAGCGACGTAGCGAGCTAGGAAAGTAGAGCTAAGGCAGTTTCGAACGAAGATATACCTGAAGGTCGTCGGGATGTGGATAGGTGGGCGGCGGGAGGCCGGATCCGCCCACAGGCAACGACGAAGGGATCGGAGGACCTCCCACGCGGCGCTCGGCCAGAGATAACGGTGCGGCCGGCAGTGGGTCTCCTCCCTCGCTGACGATGACGGCCTAAACGCTGCCCCTCCTCCCCTTCACCGGTGGAGGGGGATACGTCCGGATCTGTAACCAGCGGTGAGGATAGAAAGCCAGTGTTTTTTGAAGGGAGAAAGACAGTGTTACTACCCCTATCTTGATTAGATCTGGAGAGGATGAGAGTGTGTGAATAGAGCAACCCTAGCAAGCAAGCGCGGAGGCTCCGGCCTATATATACGTAGTGGGGTAGTTTTCCTTTTTCACTCCATCAAAACAATCGTTTAAAATTGTGTACTACTACATGCCAGGTCGCAGGTTTTTTTAGTTGTTGATTGTTTTTTGAGATAGCTACCCGCTTGTTCCAAGTGGTGTTATGGTGTGCCAGGTCGCACTTTGTATCGTTCAAGTCTGGTACTACAAGTCCCTCCATTAAATGAACAACCACCCCGTCGTAAAAATTGTGAACAAGCCCACGGCTAAAATTATCGGAAATGTGGGTTGCCCCAACATGCATTATTATTTATATTTTCTACTCCCTCCGTTCCTAAATATAAGTCTTTTTTATTAGCCACACCTAAGACAAGAATTTTTTTATTAGCAGTGAACCCCACATGTCATAGACACAAAAATTGTGGCAAGATTCCCTTAGGCAAGCCAAAGTGTGTCTAACAATTTGAGCAACTCAGGTTAGGCAAGTGTGGCAAGTGTGGGAAAAATAATGTGGCAACATAAGACAAACATAGTCACAATCCAAACAGCCCCGTAATTTTTTGTGACATGCATGAAAATTTGGTTAGTTAAATTTATAGTCAAAATTTGGCAAGGTGCATCAAATCAACACATGCAAGTATCAAAAGGAAAGTCACGGCATGCATTCATGCGTTGTAGTCCCTCCGTTTCCAAATATAAGTCTTTTTAGAGATTGCAACAAGTGACTACATACGAAGCAGAATATGTCTACATACGAAGTAGTCCATTTGAAATGTGTAAAAAGACTTATATCGAGTGCAGTGCTTTGATGTGTCGCGTCAACTCGTACAAGACTGAGAAATTTGATCACTACAACGCCCTCTCCCTCGCGGACTGAGCTCTGGTGCCTTAACTGCACCTGCCTTTGGCTGCATGACAGGAGGGTCAACCACCTGTTGGGCCCACCTGTCATAGACGCAAAGGCAGGAGCAGTAAGTAGAAGCTTTCGCTACACGCTATCCCTCCCGCACGAGGTGGACGGACATGCAGCGGTGGATTCGATACTGTAGAAGTATTGCGGGTACAGTAAGTTTTCTTGAAGAAGCGGAATTCAACGAAGTCATGATGGTTCCTTCGTTCGAACAACTTTACAGTGGGAAAGGTTGGGCCTGCGATACGACCGGGGTAGGCCAGGATAATTTTGTGCATGGCAGGTGGACCAGGATGGTCGACGTCCCACATGTTGGTGAATGAAAGTATTCTTACCGATATAGAGGACGAGCAATGAGTATTCATTGTTTATTTTTGATGAAAGCTATTGTCTCCATTGTTACGACGGAGGAGTGTGAAACACGGCAGCCCAGTGAACTTGGCATGTGCACCACTCCCTCCTTCCTCATGTACTGCCCAGGTTACAACTTTTTCTCACTTCCTCTCTATCTATTTCCTCTCAAATGTTTTTTACCTTTCTTTTTTTAGACACAATTGTTTTTATGCCTTTTTTTAGAATTATTTTTTTATACCTAGGAGCACGTGTAGAGACGTGCTCTTGCAGAGCCCACTCCTTGACTTTGTCAATGCCTCTCTCTCCTCCACATAAGGAGTACTACTTGCTATGCATGCATGCGGCGGGCAGCTGGCGTCTTGAGGGGCTAGGGCGGTGAGAGCGGGCTCCGGAAGCGGTCCAGACTCCAGCATGGCCCACCTCACATTATCACCATATATTTCTTGGAGTCCGTGCGCGGCGGGCGGGCGATCTCTTCTCCCTCCCCCTGTTTCTCTCTTCTCAGCCGACGCCCGCCGAGCGATTAGATTTCGGCTATCGACGGTTTATTCAATTACGGTCCCACATGTCAATGAAATTGCAAGACAACGCGTGTCCCCTCTGGTGAGCAGCGTGCGAGCCGGACTGTCGGGCGTGCGACGCATACGAGTCGTAAGTGTGCCGCCTTTTCCTTTAGAACTTGCGAAGCGTAACATTTTCGCGCGATCGATCGATAGAAATCCAGAACAAAATGATGAGGGCAGTGCTTTCCCGCTCGTTAGGCGGGCTAGTTCGAGTGATATGACGTGCTACAGTGCCGTCCACTTGCTGCATTTTTATGTAAGCAAGAGTTTACACTCTTACGCGGGTGGAGTGCGAAACACCGCGGATCTGATTTTGATCGAGGGATAACTGTTCCCTGCCAAATAATGGAGGACTGTTAGCGATTATAGCATGATAGTTAGGGCATCTCCAACGCTGGCCCACAAATTTACACCGGCATCTGTCCGAGGACACTGATGGATGCCATCCGATGCTGCCCGCATACCTTTCGACAACTATATGAACTAACCGGACGAAATTCGTGCAAACAAAGCAAATTTCAAATTAACCGGATGAAATTCATTACATTTCGAAAACTTTTCCTACAAATTGGACGAAATTCATTACATATTTCGCACAAACCGTACTAAAACCTACTGTAAACCTAATTTAAACGATCGCCGGCGCACGACCACCATGTCCGGCCATGAACCCAAGAAAGCCGGCCATTGCCTTTGCCTCCTCCTCATCTGCCTTGATAACCTCCTCCTCCGGAGCACAAGATTCTAGAGATTTCCACCTCCACGTCGCCGTCAAGCGGCTAATTGGCCGCCGATGTTTACCCCTCCAAGCTTGGCGTCGACTGAGTGGAGTAGCGGTGGCCTTCCTGGGACCAGAGCGGCGGTGACCTACCGTGTACTACTCTTCCTCGCTGCCGGCTGCGCCCACGCACGCGCGCCGGCTTCGTGGTCGTGGCGGCGGAGGGCGGCCGGGGGGGTGTGCCGGCGATCTCCTTCGTTTGCTCCTGCGACAGTACATCGAAGAGAGCTTTGGAGCGCGCCCGGAGCGGAGCCGCCAATGTCCCTCGTCTGCTCCTGCGACAGTACGTCCAAGAGAGCTTCGGAGCGCCAGGATGCCATGGTTGGAGTGGTGCCGACAGAAGGAAGGGACCGGAGGAGAATAAGTGTGGGTCTTTGGCTATGGCTGGGAGCTAGAGCTCAAGTTAATATAGCGGGCGAATAGCAATGAAACACGGCAGACGGATGGACAACTGGCGCCGGAGTAGGTTCGTCGGGCGTGAATGCGGACGCTGCTTCAGTGACTTAACTGCAGATGCGTTGGGTTACTGACATGTGGGCCCAACGGGCATCTGGCCCGCATGTCAGTGACACACCAATTGCACCTGCAGTTAAGTCCGGTGAATGCGGCATTGACGTTCTGGAGAGACGGTGACCGTTTCAGGCGGGAAGCGCGCGCTAGCGATGGAAGGGGTTTCGGTGTGCAGTGGCACTAAGATCGGTCGCTCATGATAGTACATACTCCGTACCATACTACCATAGTACCCTCTCTAGCTAGGCTGTTTTATAGATTGTCGTTGTGATGGACGATATACATGAGCAAGGCGCTCCGAGTATGACCGTTGGTGTTGAGTCAGGTGAATACATGCTCGGCATTCGCGTAGGCCTCCATCAAACGTCTAAATAGTAATGTCAGGCACCGCCGGTGCGCGCAGGTGATGGGCTCGCCGTTTGCGTTGCGCCATGAGCAAGACTTTGATTTAGAGGGCGACATGCATGCATTAGCATGCTTTGACAGCGTGAGCGTGAGTGTCTGACGCGAAGTATTTCATTTTCATTTGGCTGACGAGGGTGCGTTGCAGTGACGAGTCCGTGGTTTGATTCCCCACATACGCATAATTTTGGTTTCTACAGTATTTCTTTCTCCATTGACAGGTAGGCCCACGTAGATAGATAAAGAACATGAGCTGATGAGGCGCATGCGGACTGTTTAACTGGTCAACCAGACAAATACGGAGCTATACGCTGAGCCAGTGACCGTATAATCACCATATCTCGTATACAATGATCAAAGTGAGCTATCAAGACAAGTTCGATGACCGCCAATGCATTTTACTCGGTAATAAATGACCAAGATTGAAGGGGAATACAAATTTCCTTCGTCTTCTGTCCTTGAGCTCTTGACAAACCAATGCACTATACGGTTGTCCGGCCACTCCACCTCAGAGCTCTCACCAAGCGTCGTTCATGCCACCGTGCCGCACACTAACCGGTAAGGCAGCGATGGCATCCTGCCGCGCCGAGTTCCTCGCCGCCCACGACCGCACACAAAATGGTAGGGAAGCGATGGCATCCCGCCGTGCCGAGTTCATCGCCGCTCGCGACCTCACAACTATGTGGGAGGAATTTGAAGATACGAAGGCCGAATGGGCAGTAGAGCAAGAGGCGGCCAAAGCCGCATAGAGTGAGCGGAAAAGTCAGAAAGCACTCAAGAAAAGAGAGGCCCGCCGCCGCAAGAAAGAAAAGGACGCACGCGCTGCTGTGGAGAGGTCGGCGGAGATCCAAGCACGGTGGGGTGTCGCCGACAAAGCCGGGAAGGAGAACGACGGCGTCTGGCCAGCATGTGAGAAGTAGTAGTACTAGTAGTTAGTGTGTGTGTGTCTGTGTCTGAGTACGAGCATGTACCAGTACTACTAGTTACTACTGTAGTTTTTAGAGCAAATTACCAGTACATTAGCCAAGACTAAATGGAAAAATTCCTATCCTATGCATCAAATGGCATCTCTTTCTCTATAGGAATTGAGATGCATGTCATCTCACGTCCTATGATTTTCATATTCCTATAAAATTCCTATCCTATGAACAAAAGGAGGCCTCTGTTGGAGTAACTACTGTAGCTAGCAGTACTGCTAGTACAGTAGTTTTCTTCAAGAAGCGGAATTCAACGAAGTCATGATGGTTCCTTCGTCCGAGCAACTTCAAAGTGGGAAGTGGGCCTGTGATTTGACGGCTCATTAGTCATTGTTACTGCGGCGCGACGACCGGGGTGACTCTCCCTTGGAGTTCTGCGTGCGTAGCAAGTGGACCAGGATGGTCGACGTCCCACATGTTGGCGAACAGAAGTATTCTTTCCGATATCGAGGAGCAAGGAAACCACATGGTATAGTATCACTGCTGATTGGTTCTCAAAAAATATAGTATCACTGCTGATTTATAATTATTTTTTTTTCTGATGAATGCTAGCGTTTCAACTCTTACGACGAAGAGTGCCAAACACGGCACGTGCTGGATGTCCCACACGTCAGCGAAAGGAGTGGGACATAAACAGCATGGTAGAGCCCAGCGTAAAAAAACAGCGTGGTAGAGCGTCTCCACTTCTTCCACTTCTGGGTCGGAGACCACACGTAGTAGTACTTAGTGGTATGAACGATACAAAGTGCGACCTGGAGAGAAAGACACGTCTAGTTGGAAGGTCTCGGGGCATACACGTAAACAAATATAAAAGTCAATATGTGCCTCCAACTAATATAGTAGTAGTAGAGTACTTAGGCACGTACTCCATAACATCACCGTGCATTGCACGTACATCATTTAGTGGTAGTACGTAGTAAGAGACAAATGCCGACCAAGAGTTCCCTTCTCGGCCTACTTTTGGGTGTTTGGTAGAGTGTATGGTGGGTGCATGAGTCCACACTAGTTTAGCACAAATACACTAGAAGCGTGCATAAAGAGAGCATGCATGAAGAGGGGTGTTGAGTTGAGCATTCATGAAGAGGGAACAACTATGCTGAGACGAGAACGCAACCAAACACACCACACATGTTCATACCATTTATGCCTTTCTACTTCACTTACTCCGCTACATTACTCAGGTTCGTACGTCCACTCCTGGGTACATATCCATCTCGTAGTTCCAGTCCCATGTGTTCTTCATATAGATGGAACGATCCTTGCATAACACGTGCACCTTGATGCTAGATGTCTCGCGTGTTGGCAAAAGGATGAACAAAGCTCACATAAAAAATAGAGTGGAAGAACATAGATTCCCGACGACCGAGAAGGAGCAAGGAACCTCGTGGTGGAGCGTCTGCACTCATAATATTTAATATTATTCAGCGATATAAAATCAACCAATCATCTCCACAGTGGACTAGAAGACTACGAAAAACGGCAGCCCAGTGTAGTTACATCATACTAGTACATGGCTAACCCACCCTATCACCATATTTCTTGGCTTCCGTGCGACACCTATCTCTAGTAATCCAGCAGCCTGTATCGCTTCTCCCTCTCGTCTCTATCAAAGTGCGGCGGGCTGGCATTTTTGCCGTCTATTGAGGTCGCTTAACTCATCACATGTTAGCGACATGCCAAGAGCATTCTAAAAAAAATTCCTTTCACGTTCTGTTTTCAAAAAGAAAAAAATCCTTTCACCTACGAATTTGACTGTATGCTTTGAGCAACTTGCATGTCCTATAAATCTCCTGTTTGATACTCTAACTTAGCTAGAGGTTAGACTAACTCATGACTAACCCTGAACTAACTATAGCCAAAGAGGTGTTTGGGTGACGGGGTTAGATTGACAATAAATGCACTTGATGGAGAGAGAAAAGTGATTTTTCAGTGGTCCCAATGAGAACAATATCCAGTTAGCACCTCTTGGGTGGGATATTTTTTTTTTGGTGGGTTCCATGCAACTTGCTCCAATTTAAACCCTCATGCTTGGATACTTTAGGGCTATTTGAGCCCCAACTAGCTCAAACTAACTCTAACCCATGGATCCAAACAGGGCCTATGGCCAGTCTCGACGCGGAGCAGTCGCGTGCACCGGGAAGCGGCACTCTCTCGGCCGTCGCGCCACTTCAAAGCCGGCGCCAGTGAGAGGTCGCCTCCGCTCTGGTCGGGCATTAATGCGGCACTGACGCTCCAGGGCGACGCTGACCGTTTCACGCGGGAAGCGCGCGCTGGCAAGGGAGTATAGGTTTTGAACCGTTTCAGGTGTAGTACTGGTAGTTTGCAAAACTACTCAATTATTGCACTCGGTTTCCTAAGAAATTGTGGTAAAAAACGTTACTCCACAAGCCGCTTCCCTTCTCCTTCCTCTTCCACCGCCCGCACACGTCCGCGGGAAGCGACCGATCAACCCTTATATAGGAGTGCTAGCACAAAAAGATGCATGCATGACCACTAAAATTTCCATATTAAAGCGCCGCTCCGGCGGGAGTATGGCGTATGTTGTTACCTTCGGCCGGGCTATGCCTACCGGGCGACAGCGACCAGAGATGAGGCGGCGGGAGGGGAATGAATGCAGCTACTATTTGGGTTCGCCTTCGGGCTTAAATAAATGCGCAGCATCACGTGTACCCGCGGGTGCACAAATTGTAACATACGTGTCATCTTAAGTGGGCGTCACGTAACTGGTGTGTGTGTGTGAGAGAGATTCTGAGAGACAGAGTGCGTGTGTGCGACTCTACTCTTCGGACATGTACTCAACCTTTTGCATCGGGATATAAGTATAATGGTATTTACTTTAGCTAGTGATTTACGTGGCCATGTTAACGTGCTTGTGTCAAAAAAATGTCACTTCCTGCTCGTGATTTGCGTAATATAATTACAAGCAAGATTCTCGTGCATTGCACGGAACATCAATATGCATTTTTTACAAAACACCTGTTGTGATTGACCCATGCAGGAGTAATCCCATGTGTAAAAACTAATGATATCTCGAGAATTTTATCGGAAAACTGGAATTTGTCCCTCAGATATAATTCATACGGTCTGTATTACAAGATGGCAGGCACACCATCATCGCCAACTCATTTTTTTATAAGGGTATAGATGATAAGTTTGCTGACTACTAAAGTAAAGTGGAATTTGTCCATGTTATGCAAGTAAATAAAGGTGATTGTTTATCATACGGGTAAGGTTGGATGAAGGGTGGTAGGAACAAATGCTCCGCCTAGAGCATGTGTGTGTGAGATGGAGTCTTAGTGTGTGTGTGGGGGGTGTGTGTGTGTGTGAGAGAGAGAGAGAGTGAGAAAGAGAGATGGAGTCTTAGTT